>NW_027281898.1:0-157500 GCF_046629955.1 Centroberyx affinis | reverse complement strand
CCCTCTTCGCCACTTGATTTCTAAAATAAAACTACAGCCACTAAAAACTACATTCGTTACGGGATACATCGTGTTAATATTTCCGACCAAGCTCACTACGCGACAAGTCGGATTTACGAGCCTCGCACTCGGATGTCGGAGGTTGCGAGGAGCACTTGAAGGCAGCGTGAGACCGTGTGATGACGAGTCGTTGCTTGTGGAAACAGCTGGTGATTTCTGTCAACGAACGTTTGAGGATAGCAACATGGGGAGGAATAAAAGTTAAAATTTGAACCGGAATTGACTGAATCTACATTGATTTGACACTCTGCTGCTGTTACACTAGGCGCTGGGGAATGTCATCCTGTGCAAGCCACTTTGTTGGGCAGTGTTAAATCAGCTAGCTAGCGCGTTAGCCTAGCCCATTGACTTTCAGTGTAGCCGGTCGCTAACGCCAGCCAGCTAGCTAACTTTGCCTGCCAAACTCTGGGTTTTCCGTCAGTTAACTAGATACCATTTTGTTGTCAGCGGCTGCATTTTAGTTCTTAGCTTTCTGACAGGTAGGACTAGGTTTTGTTTATCGCCAACATGGCTCATATCCATTATAAATTCTCCTCTAAACTCAACTACGACACGGTGGTTTTTGACGGCCTGCACATCACGCTGAAGGACCTGAAGCGGCAGATCATGGGCAGGGAGAAACTCAAAGCCGCGGACTGCGACCTGCAAATCACGAACGCGCAGACCAAAGAAGGTAAATACACACGCAGACAGAAACAGTTAAGTGTTTTTAATAAGAGCATAACTGAATGACAGGGGGGGGGGGGGACAAAACACGTGGTCTGTGTAGCCTTGACAGCTGTCTCGTCCAGTGGTTGCGTCACCTCTTCAGCTTGATGATGGCAGCAACTTGTCTAGAAAAAGTCCCGCCGGGACAAAAGGGACCGAATGAATGGGCAGAATTCCTGTTGCATTGCGCTTTATCTCCTTAAGCGACTGTCAGGGGTTGAATGAGAGGTTGCCCGATGGCCGTGAATCAGCCTTATCAGTGCCATGTGAAAGACCAGGGAGGGATGTGGGATAAAAATAGCAGGGCAGGAGCACAGCCTAATTATGCCCATGAGGATTAAGTGCAGTAAAACCAGTGGGTTGCCTTGTTATTTGCACATACACACCCACACAACAACAATCCAACATAGGAAATGTTATCAGAAATTGCCTCATTATGTCAATATAGGGACTGATAAAGACTGGGACCATGCTCACTGAGTGAAAGAGAGGCAAAACAAGTTGTCACATGCGAGTTAATCATGTTAATCACCCATGGGTGCTCAATATCACCTTTAAAGTGTGTCGACATCCTGCGGATAAGCTGCAAAGCCTCGTTATACGATGTGAAATGTGATACCACTGAAGCCACAACACACACACACACTGTGCAATAATATGTAGTGCAGGCACATGCACACACAGATCCTACCACACACACATACACATTCAGTCTTAGATCTCACACGTAAATCTTCATCTCTCTCTCTCTCTCTCTCTCTCCCCCACAGAGTACACGGACGATGAAGCCCTCATCGTCAAAAACTCCTCCGTCATCATCAGGAGGATCCCCATGGGCGGAGTCAAGTCCTCAAACAGCAAGACCCACACCATGTAAGTGTTAATTATGTGTTGCTCTTATGCTGTTTCAGACACCCCCTGCCACCCCACCACCGCCTCAGATATTCAGCACTTCACTACTAGTGCGACCATGGTAGTGAGAGCTGGGTAGAGATTCATGTAACCGCTTAAAGACTAGCCGACTGTGAACCCCAGTCAGCTGTCTCCATAATGGTAAACGTCCATATATATATGAATAAAATGATCAGTTACTTCCTGGATAATATTAAGTTCCTCTTGATGAGACCTGTTCTCATGTAGCTTGCATCAGTCTGCATTTATTAGCGTGAAAAGCAGGGTAAACCTCATTTCCCAAATAAACAGTTATAGGTAAACACTTTTCCACATATAAAAAGGAGGTTTTACCTTCCACTACCTCCCTACTTTTACTTACTGATTTTCTTATCAAGTAATCTGTGATCTTTGTCGACCTCTATGGGCGACCACTAGGAACTGCAACAACATAGATGGAACTTGTCTCCTCCTACGCAAGCCTCAGCCCCTCCCCCCCTTCCATCCCCTTGAATTATGGAACTGGCACAAACAATAAAGTCGCAATTTCACAATAGACAAGTAAGCTAGCTAATAGGGATGGGACGACAGGCTTATCTCACCATATGATTCGATATGTGATATGGGTTTCACGAAGTTCATTCACAACAAAGTGTGACTGTGCAGAATTCTGTTTATTTCTGAGCCACAAATCTCTCTAGCGATGGCATTGGCTAGAATGTAAACAATTTAAAAAGTGTAAACAATATAATTTCGATGGAGAGCTTGAGAAATTGCGATGGGAAAGTCATCTAATATGTGATTACTACAGCGGAATAAAATGCAGCTAATATCCCGATTCATTTTTCTGCCCCACGATACGTATTGTCACATTTTTGAATTGCGATATATCGAATTCGATATATCGTCCCATCCCTACTAGCTAAGTCGAGCAGAGATCCAACAGAAACATCTAGTGAAGAGGTAATATATCACCATGCTAAATACTGATATAATAATACTGCTTTATTTCCTTTTTTGACTTGAGAGTGAGGCTTATTAGCTCTCACAGCTGAAATGCCTCGCGATACCGGTCGCTCATTTGTAGCATCCTCCATCACTGAGCTGTTGAAAATGCAAATGTTGAAATGTGTCTTGAAATGCCTTGAACGGGTGGAGAGTTTATGTTCCGAAAACAGAGTGTGGGCCCGAAAGTGAGTTTTGAAAGCCTCAGCACCTGGTGAAGTAATGGCTGAGTCATTGGTATTGATCAGCAACCCTTTCATTTTGTGTCAAAATGTTACTTATTTCCCTTTTAAGCTGTAGGAGTCTTATTTAAGGTAATGTCTTTAAGATGACTTATTCTTCAACAGCCTCAAATGTGCTCACATCACTTGTAAGATATGTTATTTATTTGAACTATAATAATAATATTTGAATTTGAGACATCTGCTATGTTGCCCAGCTCCCCCCTAACTCATACTGTTTGTGGATTTGTGAGTTAGTTGTGATGAGAATCATACGGCCCTGTTTCACCCTCCAGTAGTTTCAATATACACAAGCGTACTTTGTTTATGGACCAGGACACATAGTCGATTTATCTTCATCTTTGAGATCACAGACTTGAGTTTGTGTTACGGTTTTACAATGGGTTAGATTAATGTTTTCAATTTTTCTTCACGACAACAGTGCAGATGGCTCCGTGTAGACAGGAGGAGGGAGGAGGGTTAGTGATCTAAACCTAGAAGTGGAAAATCCTTATCGCAACTTTTTTTGCTCATTCCAGTTAGTCAAATGAACAGGTGTGAAACCACAACTCTCAACCACCGGTTTCAAGTACTTCAAGTTTCTTTTTTTGTTTTTTTCCCCACACAGTCAGGCTGGTGGAATTTGCTTCAGTAGAGCTGAAAAATCACTCATTTAGAAACTTAAGTCCCAACAGTGAACATTTACACAACAGATAGAAAATATCACACAAAGTTCACAGAATCATATAATATAGAGTATGTTCAGGTTCCAGATTCAGATTTCCATTACAAAATGTGGTTGTTCCAGTTTATAGGAAAAGAGGCAAGAATAAATAAATTGAAATCTGTGGTGACGTTTACAGGGATTACCCAGATTTTAGACAGGTTTAGATGGGGAAAGTCAGCAGTAGTGTGGGTTTAATGCATGGAAGGAAGGAAAAGACGACATTGGAGCAAACTGTTGGTCATGTGATCAGCGCTTTCAGCACCATGCTAACGTACGGGGAGGAATGTGTGCAAAATAGTGGCTTAACAGCCTAAGCATGTTCACAAGATTAAAAGCAGCAAAATCAATGCTGCAGTTTGTCATTACACACAAACACACACACATACACACACACCAGGTGGTGCCGGTCATGCACACAAATGATCATTCATCACTAAGTGTATTCATAAAGAATCGGGCCATGAGGCAGAAGTGATTAAAATCCAGTTGACATCCATCCCAGTGCCAAGCGTCTTATGTCACTCAGTGGAAAATTCCACTTTATCAAATGAACCGTTGTCAAAGCTCGTACTTTCCACCACCTGCACAAGCAGATTGCCAGTCACTCAGGATCAAGCTGCCTCCAAGTTAACTTTATCTTTGCCCAGTTTTTTTTTTTTTTTTTTTTTTTTAAACATGCAGGCTTTTGCATTGGCTCTCCATGATTTAAAAAGATCCAAACTTCTGAGCCAGACTTAAAACCTGGTGGGAGGAGGCCCGGAGTCAGGGATGCTCCCACTCTGTCCACCTTTTTAAACGCTCCATGAATATTTAATGTGTGATTGACATTTAGAATTATCTTCTCATTTGCCTTGGTGTCTCTTTAGTTCTCTGTTCTTTAGCTGATGTAGCCTACAGTATCATTGAGTGTCTTGAAAAGTGCTGTACAAATTAAAGGTAATTCTCTGGTTTCTACACGTTTTGAAGGGCTGAGTTGAGTCTTGATGTGTGTCTCCTGAGAGTTAAATTGCCATGGGCGACCGTAGTTAATAATTGTTTGTTGTTTGTGTTTCAGTGAGCGATCAGACCACCATCTCCACCACCACGCCTTCGGAGCCTCCAAAGCAGTATGTAACCCAAACCGCACATCCTCTCCTACAGCACCGCCAAACACACACTCAGCTAAACACCGACACAACACAGCTGCTCTCGAACGTGTGCTGAAGGTGTGCCCCGTTGCTCTCTGAATTTTTTTTGTTGCCCCTCTCGAAAAGCCAAGAGATGTATGTAAAGTTCGTCCAAATGTAACCTTAAAGGTGCTGTGTGTGGCGTTTTTAAACATCAGTATATCATTATCACATTAAATGTGATATGATGGTATAATTAACGTAAATAAACAAGACTACGGTCAAGATGATTGGTAGCCTCTATTTCGTGCCAATGATATTGTTAGCGCTAGTGTTTCTGAAAATTAAGACCACATTTCCCATAAACCCTGTGGATTCCAAAGAGGATGCCTCCACCTTCCGCATGGTTTGTTTTGAAGAAGAATTAAAGAAGATAATACATAGTAATTTGTTTTCCATCGGCCGGGTTTTGTGCCATAAAGCGATCCAGCAGATTTCCCGCCAAATCCGACCAGCTGGCTCACAGTATAAAATGCAGCGTAGAGGCCGGTAGAGGCTGACAATCTTCTTGGCGATGGTCTTGTTTGTTTATAATAATCATGCTAATGTCTCAAAATGAATGATTTATTGATGCTAAAATGTTACATACAGCACCTTTAAACCTTAACGTGTATTATTCATACAACAAATACTTTCTAGAAGTGCTAGAATCTGCACAACGTTGCATTCCAAATGGAAAACGCATCAAAGACAGGTTATGGCCCAAATGGAAATGCTTTTTACAGTATTCCTCATTCAAAACAAAATGATGAGGACCTCTGCCAATGTGTTCTTGCTTCAAATTGTATTTAAAGGTTTTTTCCCTGGGAGCTTTTGCTCTGAGATGAATCATATTTCACACTGAAATCAAATGAAAAGAGATATATTTGCACCATGTGTATGATCAGTCACTCATTAGGATAAGAGTGAACAGAATGTGAAATCAGTGTCGAGAAGTGTACAATTTATGTTGTTCAGAAGACCAAATCTTCAGTGCTGCAGGATTAACATAAGAAAACTTTTTTTTTTGTTTTTTTTATATATTCTTCCTAATAAAAGTTTACAAGGTTCAATTCACTTAGCATGTGTCCAGTCTGTTCTGTAACAGCTAAGAGGATATTCTCTATTGTACAAACTCATTCAGTATCTACTCGTGGGTGTTGCTAACCGATTGGGTTGGGTCAAACGCTATCATGTTGTGAAATTCCATGCAGACCAGCTATTGAGAACTGATAACCCAACTGTTGTTTCACCATGCAGACTCAGCTGGCAGTCTAGCTCACAGTGATCTCCTCCTCTGCACCGTGAGGCATGTCAGCGCTCGCTCATGACTCGACAGATTTCATTTTCTCACACCAGCTTTTTATGTGGCGGCTGAAGCATTTTTATAGCTTTTGAAGACGGATATAGTTTTATTTTCAAATAAAAGCTATCCGTGTTAACTTGAGAGGGAGTCACAATAAAGATATAGTGTCAATTCCTGCTGCATTAAAGGGTGCTGTTGTTTTTGGGGGTTTTTTATTAATGGAATGGGGTTCAGTTCCTGGCTAGGAATCAAGTCTGTTATCCTCAACAGAGCCAAATGCTAATCACTAATAGCATAAGGACTGAGAATGATCGCCTTCATCCCATGATGCATTTAGAATAGAATAGATAGTTTAGTATAGATGAAACACATTGAAACACCAACCCCAGAAACATACATTTACACCATAATATACATTTCTCACTTAACCGGACTGATGTCTTCCAAGATGGCAGTGCCCCTTTAAACAAGGCACATGTCTCCTGTGTCCATTGAGATGTCCGCTCCAAATGATCACTCAATCCAGATTTCTACACAGGTCTGGAAATGTATGGAAAAAGTTTATGGTTACTTTCACGTCTTGAAAAGATTAGAAATTGAAACAAAACATTTGGGAAAGTATGGAAAATACTGTTATTCAGCACCAATGTACAGACAACCACAGCTACACTTATGTGTGGTATTTGCTGTTGTAGAGAGTCATTTTCTTCTATAGCATGGCATGGCCACACCTAATAGTGGCTGGGCAGTATGGCTGTCAGCATAAATCATATTAAACATCAACTGAAATATTCAAATTTAAAAAAAATTAAAGAGTAGCTAAACCCCAAACCCCCATCTGCTATTGGCTGGTCCGTGTGCCAGGTGATGTCACCACCTGTTGTACTCTATAGAAGGTGACATCACCTGGCACAAAGACCAGCCAATAGCAGATGGCCGGTTCAGTAGCCTACTTGACACCAAGTGTCAGGCATCACCACAGATTTGGGTTTGGGGTTTAGTTACTCTTTAAATCCAGAAAAGTTTTGATCAAATCTACATAGGGACTCTGTTCAGTGTCATTCTGTTAATACCCAGTGGTGGAAGAAGTACTCTGATCCTTTACTTACGTAAAAGTACCAATACAGCAATGTAAAAATACTCCATTGCAAGTAAACGTCCTGCATGAAGTATTAGCAGCAAAATGTAGTTAAAGTATTAAAGTAAAAGTAGTGGTTTGGTCCCTCTGACTGATATTTTATTATATATGACATCATTAGATTATTAATACTGAAGCATCAGTGTGTAAGCAGCATGTTACTGTTGTAGCTGCTGGAGGTGGAGCTAGTTTGAACTACTTTGTATACAGTTAGCTAGTTTAGTCCAGTGGTTCCCAACCTAGGGGTCGGGCCCCTCCAAAGGGTCACCAGATAAATCTGAGGGGTCGTGAGATGATTAATGGGAGAGGAAAGAAGAAAAAACAAAGTTCTGATACACAAATCTGTTTTCAGTTTTTGGAATTTTTCTCTAATCTTTGATTTTTGCCGAAATATTGGATCATTTGAACATTTATTGAATTGAAACCATGTGAGGTTTAGAGGGAAAAATCACTATTTGGTGGAGCTGTTAATAACTCATAGACATCTGAAATGTGACCCCGACTACACACTGCTTTTTGTAAGACGTCAAAAGCCAAAAAGGTTGGAAACCACTGGTTTCATCTTTAACAATGTGTTGTATTTTAAAAGCTTGTTATATTATCCATTGTGTCAAATCTCCATCTGAAAAGTAACTAAAGCTGTCAAATAAATGTAGTGGAGTAGAAAGTACAATATTTCCCTCTGAAATGTAGTGGAGTGGAAGTATAAAGTAGCATCAAATGGAAATACTCAAGTAAAGTACAAGTATCTCAAAATTGTACTTCAGTACAGTACTTGAGTAAATGTACTTAGTTACTTTCCACCACTAATAACCAATAATAATTAATAACAGTGATTAGCATTGAGTTTGCCCATCAGGTGATTGGACCAAAACCATACCATGCCATTTATTGTGACCATACCATACATCTTGACCAGATGTAAATGATCAGGGTCAGTTTTGTACTCTGAGATTAATTTACTCCCATCAGGATAAACATCCCGCCAATCCGCCACATCTTTTGCCCCCTCTCCTCCTTTTGAGTTTTCAGACCAATTTGCAGAGCTCACCTCAGCCTGCTGTAAACCTCTGTCTGCTTGAGGGGAGTTGATTTAAGTTGGTGAGTCATAAATGTCTCTCTTGAATCCGATCTCTCCTTGGGGATTTCTAAAAAAAACCCTGATCAAGTGTTCCTGTCAGACAAATTGATCTGATGTCTCTTTTTTTTGTTTGATTGTTTTCATCCACTTCTCAAATTCAGGAGCTGAGTGGTCCCCTAGAAGTTTTTTCATGCTATTGAATTGCCGCACTGGCCTTTTGTCTCTGAAGCTGTAGTCTAACTTTGATGCCTCTCAGAAGCTCTTATTTGCCGCAGTCTGAATGCGTCCACGCTGACCTGCTTTTATCTCTAGTGTCGCAGTGGGAGTCGTTTGTACCTCAAGGTGTCAAATCACAGAGAAATGTCTGCCACATAAACCACTTGGATGTCTTGACTCTTCCTACTGAGTTGCTGGACTACACACACTTTTTTTCTTTTGTTGTTTTTTTACCAATAAAATCATTTCTGACTTATGTATTAAGCTGTCTTATGTATTGATTATGTGTCTTGACTTCACTTGAGAAACGGATGCCAATACACAACCACAGTTAATATGTCACCCACATATTTCTTAACACTCTCTGAACTCTTTGATTGTTCAAATCTTGTTTCCCCCGTGCTACCTTGGTTGGAAAGACAAATTACACACTTTGGAGTCACTTTGGAAAGCTAAACAAAGTGTTATTTTCAGCAAGTGACAGTAACAAATTTGGTAATCCAGCAGCACTGTCTCCAGTATTTGGTTATATCTCACAAACTGACGCTTGCACTTTTGTCGCATGCTACCAAAACACTATCTTGGCTTCCTCCGACTTCCCCAGATCCATGCTAGGACAGTAAAAGCAGGAGCAGATTATCAGAGGCAATAAAGCCAGACTTGCTGAGGTAGACATTAGGGGATGAAAACAGTCCAGGATCATTTATTACTCTCTAAAACATCGGCCTCATGGGTGAAATATCTCACAGCGACATCTGAGTTTGTACAGGACACACTGTCCATTACTTTGCTTCATATTGTCATTGTAGAAACATTTGTCGAGGCACTGTAATGTTACATTCAAGCATAATGACCAAAAACAAATCCCTCCCTCTCCAGTGAGCGTATTTAATAGTAATAAATGAGTTCAAATATGTTATTAGTGGATCTGTTCTAAGGTGACATACTTCACTGAACCCAGGGTGTGAAGTCCGTCTGTCATACAGCTGCTAAAAACACAACACATCCATAATAAATGAGAAAAGAAAAAGACTGCCATGTCATCAAGAACGGCGCCACCTTTGGAGCCAAATGACCTAAAACAAGGCTTTGCCATGTGAAGGGATGAAGGATTAATGAGGAGTTAGGCAGTCAATGTCTAGCATACTTTACTGTTATCATTTATCGTATGTGTTGTACAGTAACTTCTGTTTCTGTATTGTCTCACTGCTTGGAGTGCTTTAAAGTTCCCAAATTATTCAGCTTTCAAAATTTTCTTTTCAAATATAGTATAGTTCAGCATAAGAGTAACATTCTTTGTCATGATTTGCAAATAAACGTAGTTTAGTTAATGGGGTAATTATCGAATAAATTTGAAGACCAGTAGAGAACAGTGACAACACTGAAGCCTGATTGGCTGACAAAACCTCCTCTAATTCAAATGAGGTAAACCTGCTGAGTGGAGGCTTTCCAGTTCAAATGCTGCTTACTTGCCTGATTGGAAGGAAGTGATTAGGGATTGTTTAATGAGGGGAGCCAATCGGCATCAAGTCCAGTTTTGATGTGTTGACTGGAGCTAACCCTAAATCCTAAAAGTATGGATTTTTGAAAATGCAGTGACTTTGAATTCAAGCACTCGAACCAAATCAAGTGTCAACAATGTCCACATTAAACATCTTTGATCATATATGTATGTAAGTTGGGAAGCGCAGAGGTTATATCAGGTGACTTTTTTTTTTTTACCCACTAAAACATCGGTTTTCCCGGGGACGAGAGCGACCGAGTTGACAGGAGGTGCTGAGGTAGAAATCCCGGGATGAGAGCGGCGCGGTGACATTTAATACCCCCGCTCTGTATGGAAAATCACTGCGAGGTTGACGGGGAAATTCGTTTTCTCAGCCGAAATGTCAAATCCGCCGTGGCCGAGGCAGCAGATTTGAAGATCCGGTAGGAGCCGGGGGCCGAGTAGACAGCGGTGTCTCTCTGCACAGAAACATTAGAGCTTGTCCAGAGAGTTGAAATGGACTTCGGAGCAAAATCTCAACTGCTTGGCCTTGATCTGACTTTGAAAGTACATGAATCAGGATCGCAGTATTTATAGACACAAAACTCCCATTCATTTCCATTGGTGACGCCTGTGTATGGGTGTTGCGTAACTCTATGACTGGACACTCTCACTGCTGTATTAGTGTATTAGTGAAACTGATTTTGTCTTTAATTCAAACAGATGGACGAGCAGAGTGCTTCCAGAGCCTTGGCCCTTCTCTCTAAGGTATACTCTCTCTTCTTTGTTTTTATATTTGAGTTTTAATGGAGTTAATATGGTATTAGATACACACATAAAGTCATTCCTGTTTTATGTTTTTGTTAGCGATGTCAACTTTTACATATTTGGCTAGGAGGCCCATGTGAATCTATGTATGTGCTGATTTGTTTGTTGCCTGTTTGTCAGTGTTATGAATGACAGTGTTGTTGTTTTTCCTGTTCATCTGAAAATTTTAATTTTTAATGAATGAAATTTTGGTTTAGTTTAACTATGAACTCAAAACCTGCCTCGTTTTTCAGTGTTTTTGTTGATTTGACATGAATTGGTTAAATGATTTTTTAAATGGTTCAGGTTAGGTTTAGGGAATCACAGTAATGATTTTTTTATATTTCACCTTATATGTAAACAGGACAGGAAACCTTTCAATCTACTGGCACAGAACCTCTGATAAGATAAGATAATATAACATAGCACTTTATTAATCCCCCTTTGGGATCAGGATGAATGTGTTGGGAGAGTTTTTTCATTATTTGGCTCGTGGTTAATATTAATTTTCCACTGTTTGTACAGTACTGGCATAGTATGAACCACTTTGCAGACAGTGCCAACACTGACTATTGATATAGTGAGGCACGAGGCCTGAAGACACATATTTACATGCATTTTCATTCTCTTTTTCCATGAAGATTTGAGCCTGGATTCCTCTTATCTTTCCCCCAGGACGCTTCATTAAGTTCACCTAGTTTGCTGTTTATATATTTCATTAAAATAGACAGACTGTACCTTTTTCCTCCTGTGTTATATCACTTTTTGTGTAAAAAAAAAAACAAAAAAACCTCTGCCCAGTCACTCATCATGCAATGTGATTTCTGACCACAGCATCTGACTGTGTGATTCATTTGATTCAGATTCCTTGAATTGGCAGAATTGTATATTACATTATATTATTGAAAAGGTATTTGTAAGTGGGAGTATGAAGTTGTGTTTGTGAAGTGAAGACTGTGTGTGTGTGTGTGTGTGTGTGTGTGTGAGTGAGAGAGAGACAGAGAGAGAGGGAAAGATCAATGATTTTTGAAGGAAGGACGGGGTAATAATTTTCTTTTTGTGAACTCAAGCTTACAAAACACCCTTAACATCTGTGTGCGCACGTGTGTGTGTGTGTGTGTGTGCAGACTGCTAACCTGGCTGATGCCGATGCGTCGGAGGAGGACAAGATCAAAGCCATGATGTCCCAGTCCAACCACGAGTACGACCCCATGAAGTGAGTTTCCATCCGGCTGAACCGTCTCTTTGATGCGTTCCAACTGTTTTCCCCTTTTGTTATTTTCTAATTTCTCTCTTCTCCGTCTCTTCCATTTTCCCCTTTCTCTTTTTCTCCTCCATGTCCCGATGTCTCACTTTCTCTCTCTCTCTCTCTCTCCTAGTTACATCAAGAAGCACTGTCCTCCTCCTGCTAACTACACCTGTTATCGCTGTGGGAAGAACGGACACCACATCAGGAACTGTCCCACCAATGGGGTGAGAAGCGGGACATTTTTAATCCTACTTATTTAGATGATAATATTACAAGGAAATTCAAAGGTGTGTGTGTGTGTGTTTGTACATTACACCGAGTGACATGTGAGTTTTCAGTATCAACTCGTGTATGTATTCCATGTTTAGCATTGACCGCAAATGTGTGTGTATCCCCGCCATCTGATGCTAACTATGAGTGTGTGTGTGTGTGTGTGACAGCAGGATAAAAATTACGAGGCCATTCCGAGGATAAAGAAGAGCACCGGCATCCCTCGCTCCTTCATGGTCGAAGTGGACGACCCCAGCATCAAAGGAGCCATGCTCACCAACTCCGGACGATACGCCATCCCGACCATAGACGCGTGAGTACGGTGTGTGTGTGTGTGTGTGTTTTGGTGTGTGTGTGTGTTTCTTTCTTTCAAAACTTTATCCAGGGAAAGGTGGCTTCACATGCTTTCTCAGCAGTAGGGAATGGAGAAAAAAGGGGAAAAAAGCGTTAATTGAAAATCCTTGAAAGTTTGTGGATATAAGGAAATAAGGCCTTTTTTTTAATGGTAACTAATTAGTGGGTCGTTTCATTGGATGCCCCAAAACATGCCAGTTTGGAGTCCTGGAATTTCACCAAACAGAACCGCCATTTGTTTGTTGGGTTCTGTCTCTTTAACTCTTTGATTACTTGTAATGTTGCAATCCATGTATTTAAATTAACTGTATTATTGCACTGATCATAAATCTGTCTGAATCAGATCCTAAGTTAAATCCCCTCAAGTGTTACTGTAAATCAGTGGTTCTCAACGTGGGGTGCGGGGACCACCAGGGGTCCTTGAGGGGGTTCCAAGGGGTCCTCAACAACTTGATGAATTGTTGAACATCACCATTATTTAATTTACAAGCAGTTAACACAATTAGAGAATGTAGAAGAAAAGACTATTTTGATCATAGTTTCACTGTTATCTCTCTACCTACAATGCGAATAGTCGTGAAATTCTGGACAAAATCATATCTAACAATAAAAATATTGTCAGATTTGGGTCTGAGAGACAAAATCTCATCAAATGGGGGTCCGTGGCCCTAATGTGGACTAAATTAGGGGTCCATTGTATGAAAAATGTTGAGAATCACTGCTGTAAATGGCTTTAATAATAATGAATACTCTCAGTGGCAGAATAGCCTAGTGATTAGAGAGACACTGGTTCAATCCTTGCAACAGCCAGTGTTTGTCCATCAGCAGTAGGGATGGGACAATATGATATGATACATTATGATACACGATATATTACTTGATGCAACCATGATACAATGTGATAAATACAAATTGAAGTATGACTGTTCAGGATTCTGTTTATTTCTGAGCCACAAATCTTTCTAGCTCTGGCATTGGCTGCTAGAATGTGATAATATAATTTGCTAATTTGCTTTTGAAATTGTGATGGTCAAGCCGTCTCATTTGTGATTACTACAGCAGAATAAAATGGAGCTAATATCGCGATTTATTTTTCTGCCCCGCGATACATATGGTCACATTTTTGTATCGCGATATATTGAATTTCCATATATCGTCCTGTCCCTACTCAGCAGCCATTGGTCCAGTCAAAACGTCCTCATGCAAAACATTGACACCTCCCCACCAAAGTCACTTTGGAGACTGGAGTGCCAGCTGAACACCGTGTAAACCTCCAGTGTGTGTGTGTGTGTGTGTGTTCCCGTCCCACTGCAGCGAGGCCTACGCCCTGGGGAAGAAGGAGAGGCCTCCGTTCGTCCCCCAGCAGCAGCCCGAGTCGGAGGAAGAGGAGGACCCCGTCCCGGACGAGCTGCTGTGTCTGATCTGTAAAGACCTGCTGAGCGACGCCGTGGTCATCCCCTGCTGCGGGAACAGCTACTGTGACGACTGTGAGCCTCCACCACACACACACCGAGAGGAAAACAGATGCACACACATTGTACTTTGGGGAATAAAGTCATTCTGATTCAGATACATGCAAGGAAGCCAATGTTTCAGACCACAGTAGTTGGTAAATCCCAAAATTAAAAAGCTGCTTTCACTCTTGTTACTAGTTAGCAAAGATTTTTAAAATACGTTGGATCTTAAATTAATGTGGGTTAACTGACAAAAGTGATTGGTAGAGGAAATCGACACATACTGTACATGGACTCACACTCACACATAATTTACTTTTTAAAAATTTTGTTTATTGTTGTATACGTCATATAATTTTATTTTCTCAGTGAGGTATTTTTAATAAACCGACTTGGGTTTCAAAACCTCTCCCGCCTGTTTTTTGTTTTGTTTTGTCGTTATTGTTCTTTTTTTATGGTGCAAATAAATAAAAACTTAAAACCTAAATAAACAGCCAGTGATTTAGCAGCATTTGGCTGGTGGCTGCTGTTAATTTCCCAGTGTTAACATTAGCATACACACACTCATTAAACATACACAAACCTGATGAACGATGTCATTGTCATGCCTTGCTGTGGGATTATAATACATACACAATACAAGCAGGCGTTATATTAATTTACTAAATAAATGGTGCTATAGTCATGCTCTATTGTGGGAACAGTTATTTTGATGACTTTGACACTAATACAGGCACAAACACACACACAGAAGCACACAGATCCTACTGAGAGACGGTTCACACACACATGCACACACATATTCAGTCTCAGTCCTTCAACCTTCAACCCTTCTCCTCCTATCTCTATCTATCTTTCTCTCTCAGGTATTTATTTTTCCTATCTGTCTTTCTCTCTCAGGTATTCGCACTGCCTTGCTGGAGTCTGAGGAACATGTGTGTCCCACCTGTAGCCAATCGGATGTCTCCCCTGACGCCCTGATAGCCAATAAGTTCCTCCGACAGGTGAGGGAGGAAGGGATGGATGGATGAAAGTATAATATAATATAAATAATTGCTTTAAAAGTAATCAGAAGTTTTAAAATCAATTCTAAAATCAGCTGGAAGCCGGTGTAATGTGGCTACAATGGGAGTTATACAGTATGATCTCTCCTTTCAGTTCTAGTTAAAAGTTACAATAGTCAACACAAATTCCAAAGCCTTGAACACATTTTTCAGGTCAGAAAAGGATGGAAATGACCTAATTTTAGAGATATTTCTTAACTGAAAGAAACAAGACTGAACAACTCTTTGGACAGAATCAAAGATGATTACCAAATTAGTTCTGAAGTAGAAGATAATGGGGAAGATGAATGAACTTGTAGAGGGCTGGATGATAAATGAATGAGTCTTTTCATTGTTTTTAGCCACAACCTCTAGCATTACATCACTAGCACACACCGATTAACCCGAAATCCATTTTGTTGTCTTTCTCCCCGTCTGTCCCGACACAGGCTGTGAACAACTACAAGAACGAGAGGGGCTACACCAAAAACCCCAAGAAAACAGCCAGCGCCTCCCAGTCCCAAACTCCAACCCCGACGCCGACCCCGACCCCGACCCAGAGCCCCATCCCCACCCCGCCCCCTCCCTCCACACAGACCCGCCCCCAGAGGCCCTACCAGCCCACCCGCAGCCAGCAGGTGAGCATTAAGAGCAAAAAGCTCTTAATGGTGTGTTGGAAGTGGGGCGGAGGTAACACAAAAACACAGTCCTGAGGCTCTTACAAAAATAGTTACTGTTTTCCTTTTCTTTCCTCCTGCGATAATCAGGGGGTCCCAGGGCTTTGAGTTAGTCACAGTAGGACGCATCAGTTGGTTCTCTTGTGAAAACCATTCAAACAAGTTTTCAAGCAATGGACCGCATCCTCCGAGGTGTTGTTGAGGTGATTTGACCAAGAATTGTGATAGCAGGTACCAACTAACAAAATCATGAAAAAGTTAAACGCATATCGGCTTCATTCGGTTCTTGTGCTGCTTTCAGGGTCACATGAGAAACACAGGAACTATCTTTCCATGGTGTGCTTTTCAACTTAAGTTAATTTTTACAGGGACAATGCACACCAATCAACATTACTGTAAATGTGCCAGTTTTACTCATCCAGCTAATTTTCAACTTTAGTCTCTGGGCATGATGTTTAGAACCATAAAAGGGATAAAAACATACATAATAACAAACAAGTAGCATGGACACACAAATAAGTAACTAAGACTGCAAGTTACCCCTGAAAATTAACTGGTTATTCTCTTTTCTATTCTATTTTGTTCCTGTCTCTTATACTTTACTATATTCTCTTCTTCTCTCTTCAGGACCCTCTCTTGCCCCGCCCACCGGCCTCAGACACCCCGCCACTGGCTCAGCAGGCCGGGACTCCTCCCGTAGCAACAGGCCCCGCCTCCGCCTACAGCACGCCTTGCGCCTCCCCCCAGCCCCCGCCAAACCACCTGGAGACACCCACTAAGTAAGCACACAACACACCCGTAAAAAAAACACACCTGTGAAATCACTTGGGGACACCTAGCAAGTGTGTAGTGTGTGTGTGTGTGTGTGTGTGTGTGTGTGTGTGATGGTGTGTGAATGCTTGTTTACAGGCAGGCACACACCTGTGCAAAATCATCTGGAGACACCCACTAAGTATAGCAGCCCCTGTGGTGTAAACTAATGGGGATCCAGATGAAGAGTAAAGAAGAGATTTGCTGTGATGGTTGCCCAGAAATTTGATTTTACATTAGCTCAAAAAATATGTAATATATTTTTAATATTTGACTAATCATTTCACTAAATTTGATTCCTCTCAATCAATTTGGATTTGGACTCAAACAATTTTCGGGTTAGGAAAATCTGGACAGTTTTAGTGTTAAATGATGGTGTAAATACTGTTTCAGAGGCTTTTCCACCCTGCTAAGAATAAAATTATGAGAAAAATGTTGAATTCTTTGTGTGTTTTAGGGGATTTTTTTGGGGCATGAAAATGGTCAAATTTAATGACTAAACATGAGACTGAAAGACAGGCAATATAACACTGATGTTTTCTCCTGCCTGTTGTTTCCTCAGGGAAGCTGAGAGTGAACCTCCTGTTAATACACCAGCTGCCACTGTCCCTACTGTACTGGTCTCAACTACAGAGCCCACTGCTGCTCCAGCTCCACTGATACCTGCGGTGAGAACACACACACTGGCTCACACACACACAATGATAGGGACACACCCAAGCCTAGCCTCCCACACCCAATGGTAGAGATACACCCACACAAACAAGCACAGACACGCACTGTCACAGATGAATTTACACCATCATACAGTCTATCCTGTATCCTTCTTATATTATTACAGCCCATTCTTTTTTAAACTGACTCTGAACTGAATAGGCATGCAGTAACATAAAAGACTGGTTTCTTGTGTGTGTGTGTGTGTGTGTGTGTGTGTGTGTGTCCAGGTTTACCATACTCCCATGGCGGGCCAGCCCCAGTCAGCCAGCGTAAACCTACAGCGATCCTCCTCAGGTGAGAGACAGACAATCCAGCTATCAAGCCATCAAACAGTCATTTTTTTTTTATTTCTGAACAGTTTCCTCTTTTTTCTATGTTTTGTTGTTTTATTTACACAAATATATCAAAGTAAACAATGCAGAAACGCATTATTAACTTCACTAACTCAGCTTGTGAATGATGGGTAAACATTTTCTGTCTGAATCTAAAGGTCCAATACCAAGACACTCTGGGCCACCACCCGGCTGGGAGAGGTCAGTATATTACGGGTGTGTGTGTGTGTGTGTTTTCAGGTATTTGCCTTGCATACATATTTCAGAAATACCAGACTCTATCCTCAGTTTCCTGTCTGATGTAATTTCCTCCTCCAGCTCCTCTTCGCCTTCGGGTCGTCCCGGCGGAGGCTGGACCCCCTCCGACGCCCCGCGGCTCCCTCCTCCCCACTCCTCCTCCTCCTCTTCTACCACTCCCGCTCCTCCGCTCTTCCCCTCTCCGTCCCTCTTCTCCCATTTCCCCCCCTACCCGCCGGGACAGCCGCCTCTGGCCGGCTACCCGCCTGGATACCCCCCCGCCGCGCCCCTCTGGGCGCCTCTGCACCTCCCCGGCGCCCCCATCCCAACCCTCTCCTCCTCTTCCTCCTCCTCCCCCTCCTCCACCTCCACCCCTGCGCCCAAGGAGCTGTACAGACATCAGAGGAGGGTGAAGGAAAGGTGAGTGGAACATGTAGTCGAGCTGCATATTTTCCACCAGTAATGCACCATCACAAAACAAGAGATTTCTGCACATTTAACATTATCCCATTTAATAAACTATTGACAGCAATATGCGAGTCCTGAAAAGTCTGAAAAAGTCTTAAATAACCTACATTTAAGGCCTAAAACATATCAAAAGTTTGTTTTTTCATTGTATAAAAGTATCTACTTTACAAAACACAATTGAACCTCATGTCCCTTAACAATTAATTTCCTCTTGTCCTTTTTCTTAAACTGCCCATTTATAGTTTCAGAACTTTCACTAGCCATGTTCAGTTGGAAATAAGCTACATTTTGCCAGCTTTGTGTTTCATTTTGGTTTTTAAATTGGTTCCAGGTCAAAGGTCTTCAAAAGTAAATTTGGCTTTCTGAAACCAGCAGATACCCTGTTTGAGGAAAGACTTGTTTGTCTGTATTCAGTTCTTATGCCTTCATTTATGCACTATTATTTCACTTTGTAGCTTTTTGAAAAGGGCTTTATATATATAATTTCAAATTCTACTTTATTATTTTCTCAATATCTTTTGAGTTTAAAAACACTAAAACAATACTGAGCTTGGATTTATCCGTGTCCCTGCTCTGTCCATTAGCCCTCCCAGTCGTGTGTCGGGCAGAGCCAGGCAGAAGTCCAAGCTGGATCAGATGACCAGTGATTTTGCCAAAGAGCTGCTGGAGTACAGAAAGTTCCAGAAGGAGAGGAGGCGATCCTACTCCAGGTGGATAAACTCACCAAGAACCAGAATCACTTTGCAGGCGTAGAGGAATTTGTCTTAGTGACATGCATACATTCAACACGCTATACCTGTGTGGCATACAGTATGGTTGTGTAGTGACCAGTAATGCACTGTACCATGAGGAGGTTCTACTGAATAGAATGACATGCATGAAATATATTCTGAGGATATTCTGAAATATATTATGAGAATGGGGGCTGAAAAGTGACAGCATTTATAAATTTGGTTTTAGTCTTTTGACAAAAACAGCCTTTGAATTTAGTCAGATTTTAGTTGTGGCATATTGATAAAATATAGTCAATTGTTTACTGACTAAAATGGTCTACAGTCAACAATGAAAATTTCCTTCTGGACTGAAATTTCCCAAACCCTGAAGGGGAAAAAGCTGCTCAGAGCCTCGATACTGAGGAGAGAAACCTTAATGGATCACTATCATCTACTACAGTGATTCTCAACCTTTTTCATATCAAGGACCCCTAATTAAGTCCACATTAGGGCCACAGACCCCCATCTGATGAGATTTTGTCTCTCAGACCCAAATCTGACAATATTTGTATTGTTAGATATGATTTTGTCCAGAATCCCATGACTATCTGTATTGCAGGTAGAGAGATGACGGTGAAACTATGACCAAAACAGTCATTCTTCTACATTTTCTAATTGTGTTAACTTCTTGTAAATGAAATAATGATGAAGTTTAACAATTCATCAATTTCCTGGGGACCCCCTGGAACCCCTTAAAGGACTCCTGGTGGTCCCTGTACCCCACGTTGAGAACCACTGATCTACTAGACTGGGCATAACAACATTCAAAAACTCTTGAAAAAGGGTCTGCTTCATTGGAACAGAGTATTTACTCATATTAGTCTTTGTTGATGGAATTGCAAAAAGCCTTCATCAAGGAGCATTTTAGTCATAAATGTTTTGGGAACTACTAGATTAGCTAGATTAACACTAGTGCAGACACTGTAGTAGTGCAATATTGTGCAAAAGCCACTTAAGTAATAATAAATACCACGACAACAAATAGTGACAGTTGTCAGGTCGAAATACTGATCTATTCAGGGTGTCTGCAGGTCCTGAAAGTCTTAAAATATCTTAAAATGTCCTGAATGTGATTACCTATATTCAAGGCCTCCAAAATCCTTGAATCCTGTTAAATACAACCTTTGAGTCTTCAGTTCAGTTGCAGAGGTCTTAAAAATGTTGCATTGTTTTTCTCGTGGGAAATCAGCCCAGGCATGCAGGCTCATACTCTGAGAGGACAAAAGTGTGTTTTCTCCATTTTTATGTTCTCTTCAGTGGTGAAATTGGTCTTGAAATGTTTTAGATTTAGCTTGATGAAACTTGCAGACAGTCTGCTATTAGAAAGTGAGGAGTCTGAAGATTTTGTTACTTGATGATGCATATATTATACTTAGGAGTGTTAAAAGCAAAGTGCAGGCACTTATCTTCTTCCATAGTAGTTTCTGAAAGACATTGATGGCAGGGTGGTGTTTTGATTGATTTGGTCTCCCTCTTTCTGGTTCTTTCTCTCTGCATCCGTTTTCGTTTTCTTCCTCTGTTCCCTCTACTCTTCCTCATATGATCTCTCTGTCTCATTTACTTCTTTCTCTCTCTCTCTCTCCCTCTCTCTCTCTCTCTTTGTCTCTCTCTCCCTCTCTCAGATCACCATATCGAGGTTCCCCCTACAGCCGCTCCTCCTCTCGTTCCTACTCCAAGTCTTACTCCCGCTCCCACTCCTCTCGCTCCTACTCTCGCTCCTTCAGCCGGTCCAGATCCCGTTCCCGTTCCCGATCCCGTGGCAGATCCAGATCCAGGTATTTTGTGTCCTTTATTATTATATATATATTTTTTTTTACAAGATCATACCATCACTGTCTTGCATCTCCAAAATTAACCGTTCAAAATTTACCAAAACCACTTGATTTAATTAGTTTGGTTTTGTTCCTCCCCCAGTGTCCCCCCGCTGTCCCCCAGACAAAAGTGGTTCCTGCAGGACAGAAAATAAATGACAATACATAATGAAAGTGTTTTAAAGAGTAACTAAACCCCACCTAATGGTGAAAAGTAGGGTACTGCACTGGTCATCTCCTATTGGCTGGTCTCTGTGCCCTGTGATGTCACCCTCTATAGAGCACAACAGTTGGTGACATCACCTGGCACAAAGACCAGCCAATAGGAGAAGGCCAGTTCAGTACCCTACTTTTCACCATTAGGTGTCAGGCTTCACCACAGATTTGGGTTTGGGGTTTAGTTACTCTTTAAAGTAAAATTCGAGACTCGTTACCACTAAAGACATTCTATCGACAACATTGCAACCACCGCTTGTTGAAAAATACTACAGATTTACAGAGATTGAATTGTGTCCTTAAAGATTTTTTTCTTTTTTTTCCCCAGACCCCGCTCCCGCTCACCTTACTCCCGCCACAGAGACCCCCCCGCCCGGCCGCACGCCTACCGCTCCCACGGTTACAGACGCTCCCGCTCCCCGACGCCTTCCTCGTCGTCTTCCCACCGAGGAGGCTACCGGTCCAGATCCAGGTCGCCGGCGGATCACCGGGGCGACCGCAACCACGTTCGCGGCAAGAGGTCGGCACCGAGCCCCGACCGCGACCCCCGGCGGCGAGGGGAACGGAGATCCTCGTCGGGTCGTTCCCGGAGGAAAGCGGAGGGAGCGGCGGCGGCGGCGGGGAAGTCGGCCGGTTACCCGTACGCTCCGGGCGGGAATCAAACCGGCGGCCCGCAGCTGGAGAGAGAGCGCTACCAGCAGTGGGAGAGGGAGTACAGGGAGTGGTACGAGAAATACTTCAGCGGTTACGCCGGCCACTTCCAGCACCTCCCTCCCCTCCTCCCCACCCCTCCTCCTCCTCACAGGGAGGACCGAGGCGGCGGAGGCGGGAGCAGTCCCCGTCCCTCTCGCCCGGACTCTCGCCGCCGACCCCGAAGCGGCAGGCGGGCCGCCGGGAGGGATGGCCGCTCCCCTCCCTCCCGGTCGTCCAACGGCAGCGCCTCCCCGCCGTCCCGGGACGGCGCCCGGTCGCTGACTTACCAGCAGAGGTGCGCCGAGAAGTACGGCCGCCCGCCGGTCCCGCCGGGAGCGGCCGGTAAGGAGCGACCGTCGCCAGGGAGGGGTAAAGACGACGAGCGGCGGCCAATCGCGAGAGACCCGGAGGACCGCGGCGGCAAAAAACGCGGGGAGCAGAAGAGGAGGAGGAAAGAGGAGGGAGGGGAAGAGAAGTCGTCGTCTCCCGGTGCCTCCGACTCGACGGATGACGGCCGCAAGGAGGAGAGGAGCAACGACTGCGACGGCAGCACTCCAGTACGAGATGAACCAACCGCCAGCGATGCCTTAGACTCAGTCCCACCTCCCCTCGAACCAGACAAGCCTTCGGATAAAGACTACGAAGGAAAAAGGGAAAGACAAGGTGGAGAGGAAGGATGGAGAAGAAAAAGAGATCCAGGCTCCAGGCAGGACAGGGAAAGGGAGATCGAAGCGAAGCCCAGCAGAGAGGCAGGCAGGGCGGGCAGAGACACAGACGGACACCCTGGAGGCAGCGCAGCTCCCGACTCCAGATCGGAGAAGAAGCGAAAGAGGAAAGAAGAGGAGAGGGAGAGAAAAGAGAGAGAGAGAAGTCTGCCCGATAAGACGTACGTTCGCGGCAAGTCCGTGAAAACCGAACCCGCCGCCGCCGCCGAAACCCGCGGGAGCGAGTCCCCGAAGCCGCTCGACGGAGAGGAGCAGCAGAAGGAGAAGAAGAGAGAGAAGAAAGCATGGGGGAGACTGCAGCCTCTGGCGGCGAGAGAGATCTGGGAGGGAGGGATGAAGGTGAAGCCGCAGAAGAAGATAAGCATCAACATCAACCTGGACGGGCGAAGGAAGGAGGAGAAGACTCGCAAAGAGGAGTTCGGGGAGTCAGAGGGGGCAGCTGAAAAGGGGGAGGAGGAGAACAAGAAGAGTGGCGAAGGAGAGGAGGCGAAGGAGAAAGAGGTTAGAGAAAATGAGAGGAGGGAATCCAGCGGAAAATGGGGAGCCGCGTTTGAAGGAAAAGCAAAAGCAGACGAGGGAGAGGGAAGAGAGATGAGGGGGAAAAATCTAGGAGAGGAAGAACTATTCGAAAGGGAGAAAGAGGACAGAAAAGAGGAGGACTTTGACTACTGGAAAAGTGCCTTTGGAGGAGCAAAAGAGGAGGAGAGGATGAAAAAGCCAAGGGGAGAAACGGAGGAGGAGCGCGAACAGAGGAGGACCAGCAGAGGAGAGGAGGAGGCGAGAGAGGAGAGGAGGAGGAGGGCGAGGAGAGGGGAGGAGGAAGAGAGGAGAGTGCGGAAGGACAGCAGAGGAGGACAAGAGACGGGCGAGTCGGTCCCGAAAACCCAAAAGGAGCAGGAGGAGGAGGGAGAGAGGAGATGGAAGGAGGATGGAGGAGAGGCGGCGGAGGAATCCAGGCCAAAAGAGGAGCTGACGGAGGGAGCGAAGAGGAGGAGGACGAGTGAAGGAGAAGAGGAGATGGTGAGGTCCAAATCACAGAAGAGTAAAGTGAAGAGTCGCCATAGATTCCCCGACAGACCACACACCATGGTGGACTACAGCAGGTCAGTGCCTCTTTCAGTCTTGCATGCATGTTTTCATTCAAATGCCCTGATTTTCCCTCATTGCTGGTTAGATTCTGTCATTCAGTTCTCTTGTGTCTGTGCTTGGCATGTATGATACTTTAAATTACAGTGATTCATGAATGAGTCCCAGCTAAATGCCTAAAATGTGAAATGTACCCCAAAAGTTTGCTCTTTACTGGACCATGTAGCACATTAAAGGATAAGGCTGGTGTTTTTTAATGCATTTCTTACCGTCAACAAATCCTATGAAAATTACAAAATCAACAATGAATTTGTTTTGCTAACAAGTCTCGTCCATGTAGCCGATGCCCAATAAAGCCATGTCTCAGCAGCCGTAGAACTCCATTGTATTTAAAAAACTATAAAAAACATGTCATAGAGCCATGCTGCTGCTCTGGCAGCATATTTCATCAACACGATGCACCGGGCCGGACGACTTTTTCCTCAAACAACTGAATAAGCCGGCTGTAAACACGTTTTCCATCTCAGGAAAGTAGTTCCGTAGCACCGAAAATAGTCCCCGACTTAATGAAGAATTTGTTCCCATTCGAATTTGATTTGGTAATAACTACAACAGCCTGACTTTTCATGGTAACAGTTAGCAATTTTTAAAATTTAAACTATGTCTTTGTGAGCTGCATTTAAAGGTTTTTAACTTACAATTGGAGCCAACGACTTCTGGTTTGAAGGCTAAAAAGGAAACATGGGAAGTTGGAAAGTAACGGGAGGAGAGCAAACGCATTGTTGATTTTGTTATTTTCATAGGATTTGTTGACGGTAAGAAATGCATTAAAAAAACACCAGCCTTATCCTTTAAGTGGCCAAAGAGAAATTCAGTTCAAATGGCAAGGTTCAGAGGAAAGATGTATATTCATTGTCAAGTGCCAACTGTTTGGTGCAGAAACTCACTTCGCTGTATAGAGGCTTTCCAGTTGTGTCACAAATCCTTGTCTGATTAGCTAGATTTGTTTCCAAATGTAGGTTACTCTGACTTAGTAAACTGTCTTGTCTTTAGCCCTAGCCTCTACTCCTTGAGAAGAGTCAGCTCAGTTAACCTGAACAAACTGTTGGTTTTTGGCTTTGCTAGCAAGCTAACTAGCCAGCAGGCTAATTTAACAAAGCTGATGTTAATGTTAACATGCAACTACTAACCACTACTAATGTTTGCTTCCACTTGATACGTTAGCTAGTGTGCTAATCAGATGCGTTTACAACAAGAAAGCGATGGTAAGCTAACCTGACACTATGGTTAGCTAGCTAACAAGCTGACATTATCTAAACACAAAATCAGTCATATTTATCAATGGTGAAATTATCAGTTTCCACTCACAAACAGCACAGAAATATCTATTGAATTCTGTTGAGACAGCCAAGTTGTACATTTACAAATACAGTCACCTGTCCTTAGGTGTTGTTGCCCGAGAGGTAAGGACCTCCAATATGGCCGCCAGATCCTCAAAGATCAGATCATCAAATTAGGGTTACATCACCTGAAAACCCTCTTTTTGTGAACATTAAAGATTAGGTCTCATCTTTAATTTTGTGTGTGTGTGTGTGTGCGTGTGTGTGTGTGTGTGTGTGTTCAACACAGCACCACCTCCACCATGGACAGTTGGGGAGGTGTGAGCGGAGACGAGCGACAGGAGAGGAGGACGGTGGTGAAAACTCTGGAGGAATACACTCAGGAAAGAGCCACACCTGCCGAGGATGAGATAGTACTCATACAGGTGTGTTAGGGCACACACACACACACACACACACACACACACACACACACACACACAGACAAACTTACATGCTGTTGCAGTGACAATAGTATATAGGCTATACAGTGACTTTCTCAGTCAGCTTCATTCATTTTATTTGTTTTCAATGCAAAAAAATGTAACCTATGTGTAATCCACACAAATTCCAGCATAAGTTGTCATTCAAATAAATGTAGACATTTCTCCCTCTGTCTCCTTCTCTCTCTCCCTCTCTCTCAGGTCCCTCGTTCCAAATGGGAGAAGGAGGAGTCCGAGGAAGAAGAGCAGGAAGAAGGAGAGATCCAAGTTCACACCGTCACTCCTCCGGCACCGGCGCCTCCCCCATCCGTCTCCATGACAACAGAGATACCAACCGAGAGGGAGAGAGAGAGGGAGAAGGAGAGAGATAGGAGCAGAGATATGGAGAGAGGAAAGGACATGGAGAAAAACTCCACCCTGCCCCAGTCAAGCAGAAGTGTGGCTCCCTCTAGTGGCAAAGACAGACCCGACGGCACCAAGCCTACCGACAGAGAGAGGGAGAGAGAGCGAGAGGAGAGAGAGAGGAAGAGGGAGAAAGAGCGGGAGAGAGACAGAGAGCGAGGCAAGGAGAGAGAGAGGGAGAGGTCCAAAGAGAGGGCGAGGGAGGAGGAGCGGCAGGGCAGCGGAGAGAAAGGGAGGAGGAGGGAAAGGGAGAGGGAGCACAGCGGCACCACCTCAGACCGAGAGAGGAAACCCCCTTCCTCCTCCTCCTCCTCCTCCTCCTCTCAATCCTCCTCCTCCTCCTCCTCTCAATCCTCCTCTTCCTCGGCCTCCTCTTCCTCCCACACCTCCGAGCGAGAGAGGAGCGAGAGCGGCGGAGCGAGGACTCTGGATCGAGAGAGGGAGCGAAGGAGCGAGCAGGGCAGCGAGAAGAGCTCATACTCTTCGTCCTCCCGCTCTTCCTCCCGTCCCGACTCTTCCTCGTGTCGTTCGGACGAGGGGAAACTCTCCAGCAGCAGCAGCAGGGAAAGCAGCCGGACCAACACGGCTGCTGAATGCGAACAACCTGATCGAAACGCACACAAAACACATAGAGACAAGTTCCTGGACTCCAAACACAAAGACAGAACAGAGCACCAGAAAGACCACCAACACGACCATCATCATCATCATCTTCACCAAGATCCCAGAGACCGCTACGGACACCCGGACAGACCCGTAGAGACCCACCGCCCTACCCACCGCTCCCCGCCTTCCCCCTCCCGCGGCCTGGCTAGGGAGAGCGACCCGCTCCCCTCCGAACCCTCCAGAGAGTCCCAGGGAGGGTCGGAGCCCACCGAGCCCAGAGGGTGCAGCCCCGGCTGGGACGCGACGCAGGCCAGACCCCCCTCTCTGGTTCCCCGGTTCCCCGCAGAGGAGGACGCCGCGGCGAGGAGGGGGGCGGCCGAGCGAGGCGCGCCCAGGGTCGAGGTCTCGTCTGTCGGGAGGGACGATCGGCAGGACCCCCGGAGATCCAGACACCGGGAACTCAGCGGGGTCGCCGGCACCCAGCACCCTCCCTCACCCACAGAGCCACCCACGTCCGACAGAGACGGAGCCAGGAGCTCAGGCTTTGAGAGAGAAAGGGATAGGGAGAAGAGAGAGAGGAACGGGGGCGAGAGGAGGGAGGGGAAGGGAGATCCGGCGAGAGAGAAAGACGAAGCGGCCTTCATCCCCGACTACATCGAGAGCAGGGAGGCGGAGGGGAAGAGAGGGAGATGGATGGCGGATAAGGCGACGCAAGAAAGAGAAAGGGACAGGGAGAGTAGAGGGACGGCGGCGGGCTGGTGGCGGGACGAGGCCGAGAAACGGGACGGGGAGGCCAGGGGGGAGGGAGGGCGGGAGCTGGAGGAGGGAGAGCGGCCCAGCAGCCGCAGCCGCAGCAGCAGCGTCAGCTCGTCCGCCAGCCAGGAGGACGGCAAGAAGAAGGAGAAGAAGAAGCGCAAGAAGCACAAGAAGCACAAAAAGGAGAGGAGGCTGGAGCTGGAGGAGGGCGAGCTGAAGAAACGCAAACACAAGAAGAAGAAGTCCAAGAAGGGCACAGAGGGAGGGGACGAGGAGAGCAGCGGAGAGGGGGATAACGGGTGGAGAGAGGAAGAGGAGGAGGCCAAAGAAGACCAAACCTCTGGAGTAATTGCGTGAGAGTCGCGATGACATTTTGGCCACGTCTTCGTTTTTTAACTCTTGTCCTGAATCAAACCAAAACAACCTGTCCAAAATGAAGTTTCGCTCAACGTCAGTCAAGATGTCAGGCCAGTAGAGTGACATTTACCCCCCCGGGGGGCAAATAAATCAAGTAATTCCACCGGCTGACGAAACAGTTGGCGAACACTGCCATTTGCTCCAGCTAGATGAAGTGAATAATAAGTGAGAATGTCAAGATGTGAGAGATTTTTACTGGCAATGTTTACACTGACTTATACATGGAGCCAATAATTGCGCTGAAACCTGGGCAAAAGTCTCCTCAGACAACATGAAGCTCTATCCGATTCGACTTGACCCTTAAATAGTCTCAACTGTAGACTTGTCAGATAAAAAACCTAAAACAGTTAAAAATTCAGTGATTTTCAAACACCAATAAAAAGAGTTTTGAAAGAAAAAAAAAAAAAAATCAGTGATTTTTACCTATTAAACTGCTCTTTTGCCCAGGTCAGTTTGCATTGCGGAGAATGTCTGTAAAAAAAAGAGTAAAGAGAAATATGAAGAGATGAAAACGACTACTATTGTTTGCACCCAGTTGACCTTATTTCTACACCTACCTTGACCTGTTGGTTTTTCTGACGGTCCTTACTGCTTATGTAAAAATAAGTATTTGACCACGCTAAGCTCTGCTGCTTGGCTAGGCTACCTTGACTCTGTCACAAAAGACAGTGACATTTACTTGAATGATGATTTTTTTTCTTTTTGTGTCCAAAAATGTACCTAATTTTGTCTTTTTGACTTTTTTTTTTCCCCTTCTTTTTTTCCCGAGGTACTTTTTGGATCGCTTTTCTACCACCTTTAAGATCATCTTTCATATCAGATATGCATTCTGCAAGCGAAATGGAAAACAGACTTGTAGAGGAAAAGCACTTTATAGATATGAAAATGAATGTGAATGCTGGTGAATGCTAATGATCTTACACACACATGCTCACACAAGCTTGGGTGGGTACTTCGCTTTGAACTTCTTGACGAAAACTCACTCAGGACTCCAATGTTACAGCTTGAATGAAGGAAATCTATTGAGTTTTGACAAGAGGTCGGTCGATACTGCTGCAGAATTAACTGGATAGCCTCACACTGGAGTATGGGGGGTGCATGAAGAGGTTTTTCTGAAAAAAAAAAAAAAAAAAGGGTGTTTGTGATTAATATGGAACATGCACTGTGAATATAATATACTTTGACCCTCTGCGTTGTATTTTGTTTTTTTATTTTGTAAATGTTTAATTTAAAAATGGAACTAGCTGAATGGATGAATAGTTTACCAGAGGAAAGTTTTGTTTCTCCTGTTTTGAAGGAAATAAAAAAGAAATTCAGCAAAAAAAAAAAAAATGGTTGCAGTGTTTTTTTTCTGTCTTGACAATAGAGAGTTAGGCTGTTTGGAAGAGCAAAGTAGAGAATAAGTGCTGTTACTCAAACCAGTTATATTTTCACAGAGGTTAAGGTTCAGAAAATGTATATTCTATAAAATGCTGTTAAGTGCAGTTGTGCCCTTTTTGCGCCAAATGTAATCTAGGGTTTGAGTCTTGAGTTTTTGGGGATTTTCCTCTTCATTTTTAATTTGTTGATAATTTCAAACGTGTTCTTTTGACCATCCTTTTGCTCCAAACCCTCGATATCGCTGTTGTTCTGTGAAAAATGCATAACTCACATCAAATAAAGAACTTTATGTTCTTTATTTATTTCTCATTTTCCCATAGAAGAATGCACTTTATGTACATTCTTCTATGGGAAAATGAGAAAATCCTCCAACCTCTTGGTCTAATGAAACCCTTTCAAAACCCAGTGGATAAGCTCCAAAATGCATGGTGGTCAAACTAAAGACAAGGCTGTTCTTCCGAGTTTATGAAATTTGGGAGTTTTTTTTATATAGCACCATATTGGTAATTTTGTGTTCATTTCTATGATCTTTTCAAAGCAAAGTGTATCGTGGTCGACTTTTTTTCCACCATCCCTGCACTCTCCCTTCTCTTTTTTTTTGTCTTTTTTTGTCACTTCTCCAGGCCAGGTAAGAACGCCCACGCTACACACCACGCTCTTTCTTTCTTTCTTTTTTTTTTTTTCATTATTTCATACGTTTTTCTTTGCACAGCGATCCCGGCTTACCTTCAGAATCATGTGTGTCATCATTACACGGAACAATACGCATGAAATTGAACCAGCGCACACACACACACCCGCATGATGCCACACATGGACACAGGAAGGGGGGGGGGAGACAGGATGGTGAGCGTTTTTTGTTTTTTTTTGTTTGTTTGTGTGGGAGGTGGGAACATGTTAAAATAAATACAAAAGACAACGTGAACAATATGCCCGCTGTCTGCTTTGGCTTGGTTATCGTGCCTGTGTGTGTGTGTGTGTGTGTGTGTGTGTGTGTGTGTGTGTGTGTGTGTGAGAAAGTTGATGCTTGAAGTGCATCCAAGCTTTTCTTGCTTCATTAGCTCAATACAAGGAAGACATGGCAGCGATCCAGCCTCTCTCTCTCTCTCTCTGTTGTGACTGTGCTCAGCTGTGGTACAGTGTGCCAGGCGTTGCTGTGCCAAGGCATGCTGGGATTGAGCAGAGGATGTGGGGTATGGCTGCCCGTCTTGGCTCGTGTCCAAACCCAGGATGGGCAGGGTGACCCACAACAAAAGGTATCTCCCATGTGCGCGTGTCTTCCAAGATGGCCGCTCAGCCCGACATCCCTCCTCCTCCTCCTCCTCCTCCTCCTCCTGCTACTGTCCACTCCGCTGCACCTCCATGTTTCCTCTCAGCCTCGGCTCTGCAGCATCTGACGGCTTCTGCACCGTGGAGCCCAACGTGGTCTACTGTCTGTGTGTGTGTGTGTGTGTGTGTGTGTGTGTGTGTGTGTGACAGACTGTAACACACAGGCTGATAGATAGACAGGTAAGCAGACACAGTTATAAACAAATGCAGGCATGCAGAAAGAAACAGGAACAAGATACAGACAGACAGACAGATATAGACAGACAGACAGATAGACAGATAGAGACAGACAGATAGACAGACAGACAGATAGATACAGACAGCTAGAGACAGACAGACAGACAGATAGATACAGACAGACAGACAGACAGACAGATAGATACAAACAGATAGACAGACAGACAGACAGATAGATAGATACAGACAGACAGACAGATAGATACAGACAGACAGACAGATAGATACAGACAGAGAGATACAGACAGACAGACAGATAGATACAGACAGACAGATACAGACAGATAGATACAGAGACAGACAGACAGATAGATAGATAGATAGATAGATAGATACAGACAGACAGACAGATAGACAGACAGATAGATAGATAGATAGATAGATAGATACAGACAGACAGACAGATAGACAGACAGATAGACAGACAGACAGACAGATACAGACAGACAGACAGACAGATACAGACAGACAGACAGACCGATAGATACAGACAGACAGATAGATACAGACAGACAGACAGACAGACACAGACAGGCAGATGCACAGACACAGATACAGACAGACACAGACAGGTGAAGTGTGGCAGTACTTCCCTCCCTCTCTCCCTGTGTAGTGTGGATCAGAGAAGAGGTACGCTTTTCACATTTGTCTTTCAGCCTTTATTTCTCCGTCTCATCCTGCCGTCCGCTGCGTTTGTGTCTTTCTGTGTGTTTATTTCAGTCTCTCTCTCTCTCTCTCTCTCTTTCTTTTCTCCCTCCTTTTCTTCGTCTGGGTTTCCTGCCCTCCTTTTGTGCCCATGATGCGTGCTGTCGTCTCGAGGCGCTGTGCCAACGCCGCCTGATTAAGACCAAGCTGTGTGTGTGTGTGTGTGTGTGTGTGTGTGTGTATGCAGATTGTTTGCATGGCGATTGGGGTAAAGGTTGTATGCGTGTGTGTGTGTGTGTGTGTGTGAGCAGGGGGTGTGTTGAAGGGCGTGTAGTTTGTGTGTATGTGCGTGTGTCTCTTTTACTACGATTCACAAGTTCACTGGGTCTCTTATAGGGAGCCAAAACACTGCCTATTCATTTCAATAATAATGATCATAATAATAATAATAATAATAATAACAACAAGGTAACACTTTACAATAAGGGTCACTAAGTTAAGGGTTAGTTAATGCTTAATAAGCATAACTAATGTGTAATTTACAAATGTGTTCATGTTAACTAAGGTATTAATTTATACATTATTTAATAGTTTATAAAGATGACTACTAAATAATGTATAAATTAATACCTTAGTTAACATGAACACCATTAGTAAATGATTACCAGACACATTAGTTAACTGTTAATTAAGGGTTAGTTAATGTTCCCTTATTGTAAAGTGTTACCAGCAATTTTATTTGTATAGCACTTTTCTAAAAACAATGTTTACAAAGTGCTTTACATACAATAAAACCCCAAAGCACAGTGATGTAAAACTACCACAATAAATGATAGAGCTGGAAAACAAAATATGGGAATAAAAGGTAATACAAGAGATAAACAGGTACAACTAAAAACAAACAAACAAACAGAGATACAATGAAAAACAGATGGAACTTTACATAAAAGTTTGTGCCAAACCACAAGAAAGCAATAAAATGGAGATACAGGCACAAGTAGGCTACATCAGCAGTTCTCAACATGGGGTCCGGGGACCACCAGGGGTCTTTGAGAGTCCAGGGGGTCCCCAGCAAATTGGTGAATTGTTAACCTTCAGAATTATTTCATTTACAAGAAGTTAACACAATTAGAGAATGTAGAAGAATGACTGTTTTGATGATAGTTTCTCTGTTATCTCTCTACCTACAATACAGACAGTCATGGAATTCTGGACAAAATCATATCTAACAATAAAAATATTCTCAGATCTGGGTTCGAGAGACGAAATCTCATCAAATGGGGGTCCGTGGCTCTAATGTGGACTAAATCTTGAAAAAATCTTGATATGAAAAAGGTTGAGAATCACTGGGCTACACTACTAAGCAAGTCATTCTTAACTAAGAGTTTGTCGTAATCTATAATGTGTTCTTGTTTGACCTGTATGATCAAATAAAAAGTCTAAAAGTCTCTAAAAATGTGGGAAAGTGTTGTAACAGAAAATATACAAAGCAACTAAAAATGTATGTTTAATGTAACAGTCAGTAGAGCAGAAATAACATAAGGCAGGAAATATTGTAATGGCAGTTAGAGAGAGGCAAAGACTTATGAATACTATATTAAAGGGAATGATAGATTGCAGTACTGAAAATTGGCAAAGTGACATTTTTGGGTCATAATGTGGTATATTTATTTATTTGTTGATTGATTTTTATTTATTCATTTCTGTGCTTTGAGTTTTCTTAACATTCTAAATCTTTTAATTGATTTACTTTATTTAATTATAATTTGTTATCTTTTTTTTTTCCTTTTTTCTCTCCAGATGTTCAGTTGTTGCATCACTGTCGATTGTAATGGACTGAGCGTTTCCTTATACTTATACATACATAGATGCCATGACATTTTTCACGACATATTATATTATATCTTCGAGTATATTACGTGCTATATGTGTCATGTATCAGGGATCTAAGTCAGATGTTTAGTTCTTGTGGCCAGTGTGTATTGGTGAATTTGGGTTTGGGGTTTTAGCGGCCTCTGGTGGAGAGCTGAGGTGAAACAGGCTGCACTTGGTTCCATAGTGCAGAGGTTCTCAATTGTTTTTCAGCCAAGGACCCCTTACAAGATAGAGAATATACCGGGGACCCCCTCATTCTGATTTGTGATTTTGGGCTATATAAATAAAAATTGACTTGACATGTATGTCCCTTGGAATAATCTGACACTTCTATAGTCTTAGTTATGTGAAAGAACAACACAAGAGAAATGTATTAGAAAGATATTAGATATGTATTAAAAATATTTGCACTGTCTCAACACAGAATACCCATAAAACAATCAATCAATTAGTACCTAAACAAAATATCAAAGGGAAATCAAGAGAAAAGTGCTAATTTGAAGTGCATTTCAGAACACACACACACACACACACACATATCAAGATAAAGTGTTTCACTCTTAGTTCATATGTAATGATTGATAAAAGTCTAATCATAACAACCCTAACCCTAACCCTAACAAACTGAACACATTCCTGCATTGCAATTGGACTCATCCAATTGAACTGCAAATTTAGACACACTCAATCTTTCCAGGAGTTGTGCCTTGATATCAGAAGACACGTCCTCTTCTGCACACTTCTTTTCACGGACCCCCTGGCAGAGTGCCACGGACCCCTGGGGGTCCCTGGACCCCACTTTGAGAACCACTGCCATAGTGAAATGAAAGTCCAGGTCCAAATAAATGATTTTCCTCATGGTGGAACTTTAACAGATTTTAACAGATTAAGCTGTAATACGCAATGTGAGCTAATCAGAAACAGACATGACCATCCACACAGATTAACTGTGAATAATGACGCTGTACATAATGAATAGGAAATAATAATAGGGGATGCATTGCTGTTTATAAGTTGGTATTTGTTTCGGACATACTGTATGTATTGAAAATGTTTGTATACTTTGTATCTCTGTCTGTCAGTCAGTCTCTCTCTCTCTCTCTGTGTGTTTCATGGTGTGCCAGGAGGAAAGCTTGCTTTGAAAGAAAGAAGCTATTGGTGGCAGATGTTACTCTGGCAGTGATGGAATGTGTGTGTGTGTGTGTGTGTGTGTGTGTGTGTGTGTGTGTATGTGTGCGCGTGCATTCAAATGTGGCCGTGCAAGCTAAGGCTGGTTTTGTGTTTCTTAATCTTGTATGATATTTAGTGTTTGTAATGTTGAGTCAATGCAATACTGCCTCTCTCCTTCTCTCTCTGTGTGTGTGTGTGTGTGTGTGTGTGTGTCTGCACTGCTGCCTGGCCCTGCCTGTGACCGCATCTGTGTGCAGAATAACAATGAGCCTCTCAGCCTACCCAGACTGTGTGTGTGTGTGTGTGTGTGTGTGTGTGTCTTTGCCAAGGGCTAATGTTGCCCTATTGAGTTTAAAAACAGATTTGAATCCCACCTCTCCTCTCCTCTCCTTTTTTCTGTCTTCTGTCTTTATCTGTCCTGCTCTTTATCACGCTTACTGCTTTTATCTATGTCTCTCACTCTCTGTCACACACACACACACACACACACACACACACACACTTTTGAGGCAAACCTCTCCAGTGACATCTAATTAGGCTACATTACAGTAACATGTACATTAAAGAATGAAGAAATACACTCTGGACTTTAAGTTGAAGTTTTTCAGTTTTCATTTCCATTTTACATTTTAGGCCTCTAGCTGGCGCTCTTACCCGTCACCTACTGCATCACCAACATTGCAAGCAACCAGCAGCAAGGAGGTCAAAGGTCAGAGCTGCAGTGACCTGATAATATTCCTGTGAGCCTAAAATGATCATGTAAGAGAGAGAAATGTTGACTCGTTGGATGGGAGGATTCCTCCCAGACCTGGATCAAATAGGAAAGTATGTGAAAGCCAGGTTGTGTGTGTACTTTGCATTATTATGGGTGCGGATGTACAGTGCCTCTGGTGTGTGTGCGTGTGTGTGCCTATAAGTGTTTGCCTCTGTATTTGTGGCTCTGTGTTGTTTTCTGCACATGTGCCTATGGGTGTGTGATCTTTTGTTTACATACCTCCGGGTTCAAGGGCGTAGGTTTACTTTGGAAAGTGGTAGGGACAGATTAGTAGGGTGCCTTAAGGTTGTCCCTTAAGGCAAATATTCTTCTTCTTTAAACACATTTACTGCAATTCTACACAACTTTCTATGCCTATTTAGTACTCTTGAACACAATAAAAGTTGGATAATTACCAGTCCAAACACATGTATACATTTGAATAATTTATTTCAATTAAGCAGTCCTACACTATACAAGCCCTCAATCACTATAAGCCTCCAATCTCTAACACTGGCACCAACACTCCTTCCATTGAGGATGACCCTGCCTGCACCAATGTCTTTGAGTATGGCCCAAATACACCTGCACCTGTCACTGACAGACACAAACCTATATGGCCCTGAGATCCAGTTTGTCCACCTTGTCCTGATGCACATGTTCATGTTCCCCCTCTCTGTGATCATAATGTTACCTGAGCCTCAGCTGTAGAAGACCTGCTGCCTGCCCCTGTGCTGCTGCTCCACCCTTCATCCTGGATCTGAAATTTACATTGATTTATCTGAGTGACTTCAAGCAATGATGCTTACATGAACAGAAAATATAGCTATGCCACCTTTCTTTGCTGGATATATATCAATAGCCTACAATCAATTTCTAATGTACTTCAACTATTATTATTACTAATTCATTATACACATCAACCACAACTCCTTGCTTCACTCATCTGATACATATGAATCCATTATGAATAGAAAACTCATTAAAATAGGATTTGTGTTTATCTATAACTTCAAAGTATCATTAGGCCTACTTACTGCCATCCTAGAGTGAAATGCTGTTGTTAGTTCTAAAACATTCAGCCACACGCTGACAGGATGCCTGACCACAAGCTGCTGAGCCATCTACCAGCACAGTCATCTACCAGCACCCCGTATTTCTAAACTGGCCTTCATCTACCAGCACCCCGTATTTCTAAACTGGCCTTCATCTACCAGCACCCCGTATTTCTAAACTGGCCTTCATCTACCAGCACCCTGTATTTCTAAACTGGCCTTCATCTACCAGCACCCCGTATTTCTAATCTGGCCTTCATCTACCAGAACCCCGTATTTCTAAACTGGCCTTCATCTACCAGAACCCCGTATTTCTAATCTGGCCTTCATCTACCAGAACCCCGTATTTCTAAACTGGCCTTCATCTACCAGAACCCTGTATTTCTAATCTGGCCTTCATCTACCAGAACCCCGTATTTTTAAAGTGGCCTTCATCTACCAGCACCCTGTCTTTCTAAAATGGCCTCCATCTACCAGCACCCTGTATCTCTAAACTGGCCACCATACCAGCGCCCTGTATTTCTAAACTGGCCTTCATGTACCAGCTCCCTGTATTTCTAAAGTGACCTTCATCTACCAGCGCCAGTATTACTAAGCTGGTCTCATTTACCGGCAGTCATTATTTTGTAAGTCAGCTTTCCTCTTACAGCACTAGCCTAGTGGTCGTAGCCGATCTACCGGCAAAAGGTTTATTTGGCGAGCTCCTATTCACCTCCCCTTAATCATCAATCATCATTTTTAGGTGGCTTTAAATCCAACATTCTCTCATTGTCCGTTCTCTATGTCGTTAGCAGTCTCTACTGTTCTAACTCTAGAATATATTTTTGGCGGACATCCTAATTCCTATGTCTATCCCGGATGTACTCCTAACTTCACGAATGGGAGGAGTTCCTCCATGGAGCTTATGTCATGAATAAACTTTTTCATTCGAGCATTCATCCTAGTCTCTCCTGATTGAGGTAATGTTAGCTGACGACCTGAGTCCGACCATACCTTACATTTTGTCCAGTCTCACTGGTAACTAGCTTTGCTACGTCACCAGCAGACTGTGCAGCTGCTCTGCTTTGATTGGCTCTACTCGGCCAATCCAGAGACACGTTCAAAGTTTGCACCATTTTTCAACCGTTTTCCGGTTGAACGATAGTTTCAATGGCCAGGCCGACACCATGCACGTGTTTTGGGGCAATTGAACGTGCCCAAGTGCATGTGTTGGGAGCAAAACGGGTTAAAAACCCTTTGTGGAACCAATACCATGTTTTCACCAAAACATTTGATCAGAATTACTGGTAGGGAGGTAGGGACGTGTGTGTGTGTGTGTGTGTGCGTGCCTATGAGTGTGTGCATCTTTGTATTTGTGCCTCTTGGATTTTTCTTTACATGTGCCTATAGGTATGTGACTTTTACATACCTCCTGGTTTGTGTGCCTTGCAGCCCCAGGCTAACTTGGTAGGGGGGTCTCGGAACCGCAGTGGTCCCCAGAGGTGATGTGCAGTGCCCACAACAGTATTTCCTATCATAATTACGCAGACGACACTCAGATCTACATAGCCTTATCAACAGATGACTATAGTCCAATAGATTCACTAAATAATGCATTGAAAAATCAATGACTGGATGTGCCACAATTTTCTGCAACTAAATAAAGATAAAACTGAAATAATTGTTTTTGGTGCCAAACAGGAGAGACTTAAAGTCAGTGCTCACCTTGAATCCCTCTCACTGAAGACTAAAAACCAAGTCAGAAATCTTGGTGTAGGGGGCTCCCTGGTGGCTGACCGGGTAGGGCGCGTACCATTTGGCTCAGGCCTTCCCGCAGCGACCTGGGTTCAAATCTGACCCGTGGTCCTTTGCTGCATGTCCTCCCCTCGCTCTCTCTCCCATACCTTCCTGTCTCTCTCTCAAATAAAGCATAAAATGCCAAAAAGAAATCTTGGTGTAGTTATGGACTCTGACCTAAACTTCAACAGCCACATCAAGACAATTACAAAATCTGCCTACTATCACCTTAAAAATATCGCAAGAATTAAATAATTAATGTCCAAGCAGGACCTTGAAAAACATATTCATGCATTTATTTTTAGTAGGCTTGACTATTTTAACAGTGGGCCCTAGTTAAACGATCCATGGCGCATGGTCTAAAGCGCATGGCGCAAGTGCATTTAGGGCGTGTCCAAATCCAAATGGCTAGTTAAACGACACACAATGTGGGCGCAAAGTAAGGGGTTGTACTAAGTCCCTTAATTAATCATAGGTGTGTTTTGGGCGTAACATGAACTCAACCAATCAGAGTGTCATCTCCCATTCCCTTTAAGAGCCAGGTGCACTTGCACCTTGGCGCATTGCTATTTAAATGGCAGATTCTGCAAGTTGGAGAAACGAACGGTTTGTCCAAAAAAAACAAAACAATGGTGGGTATCCAAGGCTCAGGAAATACAATCCTATGCAGACAAGCACGACATGCACAACTTCTACAACACAGTAAAGGCCACTTATGGCCCAAGAACCTGCACTGTCTGTCCCCTTAGAACTACTGATGGATCCTCCCTCATTAAGGACCAAAAAGGGATTGTCCAAAGATGGGGCTTTGAAGCTCTTTTAAACCAGCCAGCTCCAGTCGACCTCACAGTTCTGGAAGAGCTTCCAACCCTACCCACCATCCAGAGCCTTGACTTCCCACCTTCCTTCTCTGAGGTCCATGTCGCCATTACGGCACTAAAAAACAACGAATCCCTGGGACCTGACTCCATCCCTGCTGAGATCCTGAAGCAGGGGGGTTATCTCTGCACCAGGACAATCCACTTGTTCATCTCCCTCATATGGCGTCAAGAAAACATCCCTCACCAATGGAGGAATGTGAACATTGTCATCATTTATAAAAACAAGGGGGACAGATCCATCTGTGGAAACAACAGGGGCATATCATTCCTCTCTGTTGCTCGTAAAGTCCTGGCAAAGGTAATGCTTCGCAGGCTCATCAACACCATCACTGAGGACCTGCTACCAGAATCCCAGTGTGGGTTCCAGAAAAATCGAAGCACAGTAGATATGATCTTCACTTCACACCAATTGCAGGAAAACTGTCATGAACGAAAACAAGACCTGTTCATGGCCTTTGTCCAAGGCTTTCAACATTGTACACTGTGACCTCTTATGGAAAGTTCAACAATTCAGTGAGTGGACAGGAATCTGCCCCCTTTGGAGTAGGTACTGGTGTGAGGCCGGGATGTGTTCTTGCACTGGCCCTCTTCAACATCTTTCTCCTGTGTGTTACAACACTCCTGCACAAGGAAATGGAAGATGGGAGTGGGGCGAACCTGGCCTTCAGACTGGATGGGAACCTCTTTAATATCAGGAGGTTCCAAGCCACAACAAAACTCCAGTCTGTTTGTGTACTGGAACTCCAGTATGCCGATGATTTGACTCCATCTACACACCAAAATTGAGAGACATGGACCATCTATACCTGCCCTCTAAAGATGCTTGAGTCCTTTCACATGAAGTGCCTTCAGCACATCGTGAAAGTGACCTGGCAGGACCATGTGCCGCAATCGGTGGTCCTACAGCCGCGCAAAATCTTACATGGCCAGCTTCAGCTGGGCTGTCGTTCTGCGGGGGGCCAGAAAAAGAGGCTGAAGGACCAACTAAAGATATTCCTAAAGAAGTGTGGGATAAAGCCTACACTCCTGGAAGCTGCTGCCGTGAGTCGCTCCACCTGGCGTAGACTCTGCCACCAAGGAGTGCAGATAGCAGAGAAAAGAGTAGAACTTCGTCTGGCAAAAAGACAGAGAAGGAAGACGGCCATGTCTGCACCTGCTCCCTCGGGCCAGGCTTTCATATGCCCTGTCTGAGGCAGACAATGTGTATCCTGCATCAAACTATACAGTCATCAAAGCAGTAGTGGAAGTCATCATCGGACACGATGGACTACCTCAAGCAAGCGTGTGTGCCTATGAGTGCGTGCCTCTTTGTATTTACTGTGAGTGTGTGACTTTGTTTACATACCTCCGGGTTTGTGGTTTTGTTTGCATGTATTTGTGTGTGTTTGTGTGTGTGTTCTGCTGTGAGGACTAACAAAGCGAGGCAATCAGTCTTTCCTCCAGGATTATACAGAGCATGCATATTTATTACCACTGGCATTTTTCTCTCTCTCTTTCTATCTTTCTCTCTCTAAAACTAACTATATTTGTGCTTGTTGGATAGGTCAGAGCATCAGCTCTTTTCTATCAATAGCTATCAGTAATGGAGAAGGAGCCCTCTAAGGCTAGATACAATTGATTATATAACCAGGTCAATTACCCAGGATCCTCTGCCTGGACGGTTCCATCTGGCCACAGGAAGTTTAACTTAACTTTATTTCCCACAAGATTGTATTATTAACATTAGCTCACATTTCACATAATGTCCCTTTAGCTCCTTACCAAATACACTAGAAATGACCACATATGTTCCCAAACAAGTCCCACACAGTCAGACAACCACTCTATAGAAAGTGAAAAAAATCTGCCCGCGTCATCACAACCATATCTACGCGGCAGCAGTTGGGCGGCCCCCTCACAAACAGAATTCCTGCGGCTGGAGTGCGGTAAGTATAGTTTGATACTGAAACGAAGTGAACATTAGTACAACTCAACAATTACTCTGACACAAAAGCAATAAATAGAAAGTAAATTGAAACCATGTTTGTGTATTCTTTTCCCCCAGTTAATCAGAGAATGTGTAGATGTTAATGTAACAAAAGATTAAAATGGCTTTTTTCCTATTTTTATCCCAGAATAATGGCAAACAGAGCGAAGAAAAGAAACTTTTCTGCAACAGAAATAGAGGTACTGGTTGCCGAGGTTGAATCCAACCAAAAGTTGTTGTTTTGTTCACTCAGTGCAGGTGTAACTAACAAAATAAAATTCTGCATGGGAGAGGGTAACAAGTGCAGTTAATTCTGTAGGATCTGAGGAAAGATCGTTGTTAGAAATTAAGAAAAAATGGTTTGATATTAAAATTAGTGCAAAAAAATGTGTCACTGCACATAAGCGAGACATTTGTGCAACTACAGGACAGAGCACAGAAGAAATCTCACCTTTGGACACACGCATTGCCAGCATCACTGGCGATACAGCTCTCTCTGGCGTCATAGAACATGGAGACATTCTACTCACAGAACAAGCTGGACCATGGAACATCCATATTGACGGTAAAAGAAACAAACCACTGTGTTTGCACACTTATTTCGATGTGTAAGAGAAAATCATTTTAAGTGACAGACTAACCATAAGATAATTGTGATATTTAGATACAATTTCCCATTTGGCAGACGCTTTTATCCAAAGCGACGATTTTAATACAACACAAGCAAGGATCTAGTCAGGAGAGAACGAGAGTAAACGCTATAAAGCTAAGTTCTGGTCCAACAGGACATAGGTGCTATGAGGCAGTGCATAGAGGCAGATAAAGATTTTTTATTTTTTTAGATTACACAGTCCATCAGGTGAGAAGGTGTTCACTAAAGAGCTGGGTCTTTAGCCTCTTCTTAAAGATTGAGAGGGACTCTGCGGATCGAATGGAGTTTGGTAACTCGTTCCACCACCGGGGAACCACAGAAGAGAAGAGTCTGGCTAGAGACTTAGGGCCTTGCTGCGGTGGCAGCACCAGGCGCCGCTCCTTGGCAGAGCGTAGTGAGCGGGAGGGAGCATAGACCTGAATGAGGGAGTTCAGGTAGGTCAGAGCCGTTTTGGTTGCTGCTTTGTAGGCGAGCATCAAGGACTTGAACTTGATGTGTGCAGCGACTGGGAGCCAGTGGAGGGATATGAACAGCGGAGTGAAATTTGACCAAATTTGTAAACTGTATCACAGTCATCATTCAAAACATTAATTTGCCTCTTAGCCAACCCTGCCAATGCCCCTATTAAAATGTGAATTCATCTAGGTTCAGCTAGACCTGGGGAGTCTAAAAGTCCTTCGTTCTTTCTAGTCGCTATACCCCAACTCTGAACCTGGACCCTGAAACTTGGGCACCCATGGTGCACCCAGATAAACAGGCATCATCATTTCGTTGTTTGCGGTCCTATTGGGCACTGAACACTGCTCTTGAAATCCCAATCCTGCCGACAACGCCAAAAATGCCAGAATTGGACGACCTAGTACTGTCCGGGAACCACTGCCACAGCCTACCACACCACTAGGGCCTTACCAGGACCCGCAGCGAGCACCTCGGTCATGTCCCACCCTTGTGTGCTGTTGGGAGGACGAACAAAGTGAGGCGTTCATATGAATCAGTCTTTCCTCCAGGAGTATACAGAGGATGTGTATTTATTACCACTGGCATCTCTCTCTCTCTCACTCTCTCTCTTTGTCACTCTGTTGATGTGTATGTGCCATACACTTCAATAGGCAGACTGATGGCTGTGCTGTGCTGTCTTATCTTACCTTATCTATGTCCTTGTGCGTGTGTGTGTGTACTAAGTGTTAGTTTTAGAAAGTTTTACACACACCCTCTAAATGTAGGGCAGGGATATCTTAACATATTACACCTTTTTGTGTTACAGGTTATACAGGACTTAATTTTGAAAGTTCTTGAAGTTTGGGGATGAACAAAGTTATTTCCTTTTATATAGAGAGCCAACATATAATGTGACTAAAAGGTCCTCTTCATTAATATTAGAGAGTGATTGTAAATTCAATAAGAAATCTGTGGTGTCTTTCAAGCACGATGGTAACTGTTTAACTAGAGGGTAAATATGGAAGTCTATGAAGCGAGAGATTTTCTCAGTGAGAGATCCAATGCCCGATACTACTCAATCTCCAGATTTCTGTATCTTGGGCAATGCATATAGTACAGGTACATTAGTGTGGTTTACAGGTTTACTTGTAACATATTTGGGCCTAAAAAACATCGATATTTGATTGTTAACTTGACTGCAAATCGATCGAGATATTTTGGGGAAAAATGTGCATCCCCAGTTTGAAAAACTCTGTTTGCAATTTGATTCCTATTCTCTGTTGTTCTCCTGAAACTTGATACACGAATGTATCTGACCCAGATCTACAAATTTGCTTCAAGGACCACTGAAGTCCGCCTGGAAATTTTTTTCGCCATTATGAATTTGACCGATTACCACCAACATCGGTCAGTAGCATCTACGGACCAAGCTCTTTAAAATTGTTTACAGATTTTTGACATCTACTTTCGTTTTGCTGATATTAACTCTCAAAGTAGTAAGGAGGTGTGTAAGGCCTGTAAACTTAATTGTTATACCTTCATGATAGATTGTTCAATCATCATGAAACTTGGTGTGAAAATATATTGAATAACCACGTGTGCAAAGCCATGAACATCGACCAATAGGGGGCGCCACAAAGGCCAGAAAACTGTATCTCCTAATCCTGTTGGTGAAATTGCATGAAATTTGGTACACATGCTTTAGGAGCATGTACTTTTGTCGTTATTGGTGGAAGTGGGCGTGACCTATAACTTTATGGGTTATAACAGAATTTCACTCATGTTTGAACCTTTATGTGCAGCAAGCACAACAATTTCCATACAGATCTGACCAAATTTTGCCCAACAGCAGCACATTGAGTGTACAGCCAAACACAGTAAAGCCGATACAAAGTTGGATATTGACACATTTTAACTTGCTATTATTATTCTTATTCTTATTCTTCTTCAGTATCAGAACTTGTTAGCTTGGGGCCTGATGGCTCAACAGCCTCATCTGGAAAAACTGACATTGCTGCTAGCAGCTATATTTTGCATTTGGATTGGGGTCATGTGTTATTCCACAGGTTTTTTTGCTTGTTTTGTGTTTACCATTGTGCTGCACTTAAGCCAAAATCAATATAGACATAGTAAAATGTGCATTGCTATATGACTGGCAAGTAACCAGGGGATGGGCAGTGAGTATAAAAGTGTGATAAAGGAGCAGATGACATACAGACCGAGTGGGAAAGAGAAACCAGCACAACAGAGCTCTGTGGTAAGCCCTCTTTCTGCATATATTTTAGGATGATAGAATAGGACAAACATCTGACATCCTTTGAGTAGATAATTGAATTGAATAAAAGGATCTAATGTAACGATATCTTGTGCTTTCCTTACAGTAGAGAGCATCTTTCAAAAGCAAAGTTAAGAATGAATTCAAAATCAGGAAGTAAATGAATGGACTAATACGTAAAATAACTAAAAACGCATGCCAGTGAATAGAGCAATAATAACAGCAAAAGAAACCACAAGAAAATAATTACATTAGAATTAACACAATCAAAACAATTATGTATAAGCAAGTCTATAAAGGTGTGAAGAAAGGCACTGGTTATGTTTGCCTGATCTTCTTGGGCCTGTAAGAGCAGGAGCAGAACATTGACTTTAGAATAGACATAGAAGAGACATGAGACAAAAGATCTCCTATCATTTAACATCACATGGCACTGAAACCTGTTGTTCATAGAGATTAACTGTTTGACTTTCCCAGTTTATATTCCAAATTTTGGACTGTGAGAGTGAGAGAGGGAAGTGAACCATGCGTTGTGGTGGCGTAACTGTCATCCTGCTGCTGGCACTGCTGTGCATCCAGGACACTACAGCGAAGTCGAGGAGTAAGTACCACACAGCCACAGCTGCACTCGATAGTACGGAAGAGGATTAGGGCCACATGTGAAAAAATTATTTGAGTTCTGAGTTTAAAGTCAGAATTCTGAGTTTAAAGTCAGAATTCTGACATTAAACTCAGAATAATGTCAGAATTCTGACTTTTTCGCATGTGGCCCTAATCCTCTTCCGTACGATAGAGAGCAGGAATCAAAACCTGGGAAAACGGTTTCAATTAAAGCACTAGCATTCACACAGTTGATGTTTCTACAGGTGAGATTTTGGGCATCTGTTTACGACAATATCCAGCCAGAAAATGTGGTGCCCCAGAATGGTACAGGATGAGTGGGAACCGCTGTATTAAATTATTCTGGAAAACTAGAGAACCTTATATCGATGCACGTGTAAGACAAACACAAACACACACACACACACACACACAGACATATCAGTACAGAGACACTAAAATGAACTTCATCCCATGCAGACAGTCATGATGAAACTCCAGTGAGACTGATACATGTTCATTTTTTTTTTTTGATTTCAGAGAATATGTCGCAAGGAAGGTGGTGACCTGGTCTCAATGCACAATGTTGAGGAGTACAGTCAAGTGTTATGTTTGGTGGCCAGGTCCTTCAAGAATCTGCTACGTGTTTGGGTGGGGGGCCAAAGAGGGGTGAGCAATCACGCAGTCAAAAAATAGCTGTCTGGTTGGCTAAATTGATGGATGGAACAAATACCCCGATGTATGAAAGTAACATGATAATTGTTCATCATTCACCTGTAACTAACTGGTTTCTTTTTTCCAGACTAATTACCACTTTAAATGGAGTGACGGCACTCCGTGGAAGTTTACCAGATGGGCTCCTCGCCAGCCGGACTTCTTTTTCCTTCACGAGTTCTGTGTGGAGATGAACTACGGAGGTAAGTGAATATAATGGGGGCTGGAAGAGAGGTGATCAAAGAAAAAGAAAGGGATGAGGAAGGTAAAAAATAATGTGGTGACTTTTCGGGACCTGAAGGAAAAATGACACATACAAACTCATATTGCTTTCATCTCTTATGCTTCTGTGGATCGTTACCTTTTTTTGAAGTATCATAAGTTTTTTTGTTTTTTTTTCACCAATATGTGAATATAACATATATTATTCCACTCTGTAATTAGAGCATAAAGAGCAAATGTTTTGAGCTACAACACATATTGTCGCTGAATGTGATGTTTTCTCATGGCATGTTTTGCAGATTGGGGACGCTGGAATGACAACTACTGCATGGACAGGAAGGCCTTTGTGTGTGCCAGGAAAGGGTGATCATCAATTGATGTTTGCATTCACAATTTTTAATTCAAATTCGACTTGAATGCTTGATGAATTGTGATTCAGTTGGACTAGTGAGTGCCATCTTAAACATTGCAAACACAAGCTTTGTAAAATTACTACAATAAACGTTCTTGAGCATGGTTACTTGTTATATTTTTGTGTGTATTTAGCCATATGACATGTACATCTATCCTGTCTTTCTCTTGTGGAAACTTCATTTTCCTACAGTGAAATATAACTGAAAAGATCTGTTGGCAGTATAACATATGATGCCAGACAATTCTTTGTGTCGTCTGTCAGCTGGTGAGGGAACAAAATTTTCAGTTTCCAGTCCTACACTTCTGAATGCAGTGGCTGCAAAACCCCCACCACTGTCCCTATTATTCAATGCAAAATGTCCTCTTCCAAAAAAGACTGTGTTTTACAATTAGAATCTATAAATCTATAAATCTATTCATTCCCCTCCCCCCTCTTACCGGAGGAAGTGGCATTTCAACTATGGCAAAATAAAGACGTGGCTTTCCACCACGTCTTCACTTACATCCACAATGTACAATTCACATGAGGTGAATTGTGTGGGGGGGGGAGCGGATATAAATACACATCCCAACATTTATGAAAATGAAGTGTACACAGCTGAAATATCAAATTTAGAGTAAAGGTATGACAATATAAGGTTTTGATGAAGGTATCAAGTTACATTCGTTGGGGCACCAGCTCTTTAGAGGAAAGAAAACAGACCTTTACTTAAACTTATCAGTCATCAATCTGAAAACTGTGAGATCTTTTCAGTTCAGGGATTACTTTTCTCTACAGGGAAGGAAACACAGAACAATGACTTTCTAACTAGAAGGGCACTCGGAGAGCGCAGACCTTCACCAAGGTTCGTGCTGTTATTGCTTGTTCGTGATTCGGATCCGGATCCGCTCCAAAATTTAATGGGTTCTTCCTTGGCCCATGCTACACCCTTCCACCAAGTTTCATGAAAATCGGGCCAGTAGTTTTTCCGTAATCCTGCTAACAGACAAACAGACAAACAAACAGTACCGAAAACATAACCTCCTTGGCGGCGGTAATAAATGAAAATATTTATTTAACTACCAATATGAGACTAGACAATATGATCAATGAAATGGGTGAAAATTGAGTTATGCAAGTTTGTGTCAATAAACTGGAGAAACGAGGTGGCCGGAAAACTAAAGGACTAAATTAGACTATACTAACTTTTCTGATTGAATTGGAGATAATTTGCATCAACTCTCCGCAGAAAGACAGGGAAGATGTTTCAGCCTACTTATTGCGCAGATGGCTCTCACAGGTGCTATTCTTGCTGTGTGGCACAAGAATAGGGCAGGCGGCAGGCCAATGCAGTTGTCAGATAAGAGAGTTGACAGAGCTTCTGACCTCTCTTTTACTTATTAACAGATTCAAATAAACTCATCCTTAAAATAGCATTTAGCATTTTTATTTTTTTTCAAACTAGCTCGCTGTTTAAAAGCGGCCGCCATTCCTGAAAACAATTCTCATAATGTCAGAATCGATGAAGCAAGCGAGTAAACATAGTAAACTAGTAAACTTGCTACCTACCTCTTCACTTGTCATTGTTTGTGGCACACATAACCTTCCGAGGGAGAAATGCCAGGCAAAGGGAGACTGGTAACCAGCGAGACTTCTCCATAGGTACAGTTAGCTTAGCCGTTAGCCTTTATGCACAGTGTTTTGCAATGTTGTCCTTTGTAGGCCTCTGTAGTGCAGTGGCCACATATGGCTTTATTTACAAACCTGTTGCTGTCTCTATCACCCTCTAGTGGTCAGACAATTTTGCTTATTGCAGCTTAATGTCGAACAAAAAAACAAAAAGAACTTATGAATGTGTAAAACAATTACTTTATTAAAACGTTACTTGAATCATGTAGGCCAGAAATAATATTCAACCACATCATGACAGAAATATGCAATCTCCCCTCTGGCTTTGGAGTGCAGCACATACCACCGCTTCTCACACTCATCACTGGTGTGCACTACCAGCGGGAATGAAGCATTGAGTTGCTGCGTGATTTCATCCCATGCCCGTTTCTTGGCTTGTGCTGTGACACCGGGGCCAAATTTCCCCCTTATGATTGTTTTGCGCTCATCAACCAGTTGGGCCAGTACCAAACACTGTTCTTCAGTCCAGTTGGGTTTTCTTGTTCGTTTTGCCGTGTCCATGATGTCCTAGTCTTTTTGGTTTGTGGCAGATCTGCATATTCAAGGCTCCTATTTACATAAACTGGCCAACAATCATAGTACTTGATTGGGGCCTGTGTGATTTTCACTGCCTGTGATGGTCAAAACAGACTCAACAAACTGATCCGCAAGGCCAGTGACGTTGTGGGGGTGGAGCTGGACTCTCTGGTGGCAGTGTCACAGAGGAGGATGCTGTCCAAGTTACATGGCATCTTGGACAATGTCTCCCACCCGCTCCATGACTTGCTGGTCAAGCACAGGAGCACATTCAGTGCAAGACTCATTCCACCAAGATGCACCACAGAGCGTCACAGGAACTCATTCCTGCCTGTGGCCATCAAACTTTTCAACTCCTCCCTCAGAGTGTCAGACACTCTGAGTCAGTAGACTGGCTCTTGAACTTATTTCATCCTGTCAGCAGTTATAACCCATAACTTATAACTTATATCTAACTGTGCAATACCAATTTTTTTTGTGCAATAATTCAACTGCAATAATTCAACTGTGCAATACTTATTAATTATTTAATTATTTACACTGGTGTATGTATATATTGGAGTATGATGCATATTGTACAGAATTCTTATTTCTCTTATTTCTATATTATTATTATTATTTTTATTCTCATTGTTATATATTGTAGTATAATGCACATATTTTACATATTTCTTACTTTCGTATTTCTATTTTTCTTATAATTTCTTATAATTTCTCTACGCTTGTATATATTCACTTCTACAATGTGAGCAGCTGCAATGTAACCCAATTTCCCCTCGGGGATCAATAAAGTATTTCTGATTCTGATTCTGATTCTGAAATTGTTTAGTCATAATAGAATTACCCGCATTCATGCATTGAACAGCCTGTGAGGACTGCGCCAATAGACCTATTACATATGTTTTCAAACATTTTGAAGTATTAACAGGGAGCTCTCGCTATTTATTGGATGTTCATTATCCTATATGAAATTGTAGCTACTTAACGTTGTACCATGCCTTAAGGTAGAATAAGATCTATGAATATTGATTTTCCTGCCATTTTAAACCACTAAGAGTGGCATGTCGTTTTTTTTCCCTCTTTGTGACTGACCAATCACAGCGTGTAGCGTCATACCTAGCAACGGGGTCGACCACACCTCCTCACTAAGATAAAAGTTCTTGTCCACTCCTTGCTCAGAGTTGCTCTGAGAACTTTCCTAAATCACTCCTAAGCTAGGACTCCTTGCTAAGGGATTTTAGGCTAAGATAAAAGCTCTCTGAGAGGACTCTCAGAATGTTTGTGGATATGAGGTCAGTAGAATCACATTGTTTTCCATGATAACTTATTATATCGGAGATATAGTAGGTAGGCTACTTAATTGACCATATTATTAATGGATTAAATTTACTGTTGCATATATTAATTGCGCTGACTTTATTTAATTGGATTCCCGACAGTGTTTGGTTCAATGTAGGCTATTTCATATTCCATTACGGCAGCCCCGAAGAACATGAGGCCGACCTTATGAATAGAAAATCTTTTTACAGCCTCAATGTGTCCACAAACTATTTTATCAATGAAAAATATGCCCACTGTCTCCTAATGCAGACCTGCAAACTCATAAGAGGTGGAAAAAGGTGACATGTTTGTAAACCAAACCCATGTAGGGGGGTCTGGGGGCATTGTCCCCCAGAAGAACATTTTTGTGATTTTAACATGTAAACGAAGCATTCTGGTGTACTGTGACAGCGGGAAGCTGTGCTGGACTCCCTTCACCTCTGTTTTGGCCCCAACCTTTAGCCAGGCCCAGCTCCATCTGCACCTCACCCCTGACTCAAGCTGCGCTACATAAATAGCGTCTTCCTCCTTAAGCTCTCTCATTCTGAAAAGGAATTGTCCAGATATTATCAGCTGGCTTCAGGGCCTCCTTTTTCATGATCATAAAAGTTTGTTATGGCCAGAGAGGTGGACTCGAGTCGCAGTTAAGTCGCACACACAGGAACTTGAGACTCATCCTCAAAAGACTTGAGACTCGACTCGGACTCGAGATTTGAGACTCATGAACAATCTTTATTTTTTTTTTTTGCCGCATTAACAATAAGGAAATGTCTGACGAGCTGAATGTCATTCCATCCCTTATTATCATGGGTAACCTGACACATCTGGTGCACGCGGCCACAGATGACTATAAGCTGCAGCAACTACCATGGTGAGCTCACCTGCAGCTGCTGTGCCATTTGTCATAACCTTTGGCTATAATAACTTCACACAAGGCCCAAACAAAAGAATCGCTAAATGCAACGTCTGCGGTATCAAAATAAAGGATGCTGGATCGACCACATCAAACTTTATCAGGCACCTGAAAACGCACCCAGATAGGTCAGTCACTCGGTAATGTGAAAGTTAACGTTAGCGCCTATGGACGGTTAGCAAACATGTTTAGCTCAGCATCAGCTATCTAACGTTAGCTTGCTACTAGCTTTGTAGCTAAGGGAGGTTAACTTGATTAGACTGGCATTCACTTAATCATCCACGTTCCGCTGCCGCCACCTGCTGGCTAACGTTAAACACCACGTTAATTATTAACGTCGGGTACAGGCAGGTTACAGGTTTATTGTTGACCACGTAACGTTACAGGTTTATTAGGTTACCATTACACTGGGTTTGAGAGGCTAGAGGGATGTGTTAATTTACAGTAGATTATAAACTCATTAGTTGGAGACCCAGTGTAATTATACAATACTATTGTACTCTGTTATTGAAAAATATGTATGTATGTTCATGTTACAAGGCAAAATACAGTTATTAACTTTAAAGGAAAGCTTTCATTGTGTGTTTCTTTCATATTGCGTTGCAATAGCCTGTTTAAAGTGATCATATACCAAACAACTAATCGATGCTGATACTGTATGCTAATTGATAAAGGAGTGATGATAATACAGTACATGCTTTGAATTCCTTAGATATAGCTATGCAGTGTTCTAAGCAGACCAGGTGGAATGCAGCAGATGACTCATTACAACCATAAGAGACTTGAGACTTGACTTGGACTTGTGACCAAAGACTTGAGACTTGACTTAGGCTCTAGCTCGAAGACTTGAGACTTGACTTGGACTTGCAAAAAATGACTTATGAGCATCTCTGGTTAAGGCTAACCCCAACTACCTTCAAGGATCCGTCAGTGATGTGATCTGTCATACAAAATATGACATATATTCGATTTAGTTGCTAGTAGATACGTTTCCCTTGAGACTTGCCTATTAATACTTGAGACTTACTTGATACTTGAGGTTTAAAAACTTGGACTTCCCTGTACAAAAATTATGACTTGTTGACACCTCAGCTGTTTCCTGCCACCCAATGCCACACCTCTGACAACTGGACTAGGAGTCTAGGAGTACATGGATGTATTCTAATATTTTTTCATCTTTGTAGAATGAGTCTGTCACTGACTTCATGAATCCAACCGCCTTGGATTATGCTCAAAGGTATGAGGGCTACAAGAAACTCACCAGGACTGTGATGGACTCCATCTTCACTGTGGAAGAGATGGCGACATGCTCTGTCACAGGAAAAAAGGGGATTGTCGGGGAGAAAAGACAGAGCTTTGACAAAGGCAAAGTGAAGCTAGTAATTGGTAAGCATGCCAGAATATTGTTTGAGTTGGGCAAAATGCTATTGTATCAGCTTAACACACAAAAAATGTTGCTCTTTTTCAATTTTTTCATTACCATCCCCGATGCAAAATGAGGTCATAAGCCAATGTAAATAAAATAATGCACTCTTGGACCAGGAGACGAGCGGAGAGGGAAACATGGTAACCTATTTATACTGTATATGCCAAGATACTGATGATTGCATAATTCATAGAATCCACTTTTGGATGGCTTCTAGAGGGCCCGCTGTGGGTCTGCACAGGATCTGTGCTTGTTTATATATTTGACTACTCTGAATACATAGACCAGTCATCACTTGAAAATAACAGAACCAATCCTGAAATCCAGATAGAAAAGAAATGAACCTTTACTTTGACAGAATAGACTGGTGTTTGTACTGCCCTAATCTTTGATTTTGTCTTTCACGCCCAAAACAGAGGAGAGCTAGAGGAGACCCAGAGGACTGAGACAACGCACATGCACAAACACACAATACACACACACACACACTCAAATAAACAGTAAGTTGTTGTTTTAAATTCTCAAAGAATTTAACTTTTTTCCCAGAAGACATTTTTTGCCCCCTTCATTTGATTTTTAGGGGCATTTTGATCCTTTTTATGGACAGTTTTGTTAATACATTTGCATTGCATGTTTGCAAATAAACACTCAATTTGTATCACTTATATTTGTTTTAACTTTAACACTGTGGGAAACATGGCCACAGGCCTTACAGAAGAACATGGTGCCCTTTTGCCACGGTGAATTGCTGCTTACTCAATGTCCAGTCTTCATGTAAAAAATATAAAATATTTTCCTGTCTTGGTAGACGAAACGTACAAAATTTCATTTCAATTTGAATTCTGCCTTTATGGAAATCATTGTAGTCGATGTTTTCACATGTTAAATTGCACATGTGCAAAATCACATGTGCATGTGATCACATGTGACCACAGGTGATTTTGCACATGTGAAATTCATGTGGTTTTTCTGTAAGGGTTTACTGTGAAGAAAAAGGGTGGCTGTGTTTGTCATTTGATTGTAATCACCTGTTAATTTACTACAATCACCTGTTGTTTTCCTACCAAGTTGGCCATGTGGTGATGTAACAGAATACTATGAATACCCAAAAAAAATCCACCAGAGGGCATGTGGTGCAACTGAGCAGACCTCTTTATCCTAGCAAGTTGGCACCTTTTACCGTTTTTAAAATAGCTGTGTAATATATATATATATTTTTTAACTTTATCAACCAAATAGTTGAAATGTCAATGAATGGTAAAATACATTTTCAGTAAAAAAAACAAAAACAACTATCATCACTCAGATCCTGCACATCAGACTCCAGAGGATCTTCTGATACCAGAGCAGGAAAATTGTGAGGCTTTGTGCCATAAAACAACTTGGTGTCATCTGCTAGCTACAAGACTTATGGAAAAAATAAATCATAAATAAATAACAAGAATATGTTATGTTTTAGGTATTCAAAATGTCAAACTGACACCTCAACCGTTGGTAGAAGTTGCTAGTTCAAAAAATTGTTAGGTCAGTCAAAAAACAAAATATTGTTTGTTGTTATGACCAGCAGTATTAAAAAAAAAGCAAAGAAATATATATATATTTTTATTTCTTGGTGAGACCATTAAATGGTTAAAATGTAGATTTCATAAATGAATAGTTTCAGCTATCCCATCTGATTGGTCAGATAACCAAGCTTTATTGGTTTCTATGCTCTATAACCTGTGGCAACTAAAGAGGGCTAGTTAGCCCGGGAGCCCGACGGACCCATTGGCGCACAGCACTAGTTCTGTAACAGGCTAAAACAGCTACAAAGGAGCGTGACAAAGCACAGCATGAGACTGACAGAGCTAACCATGGCCGGGCGTTCAATCGCTGGAGAGCTAGACGGGAGCTGAAGAGGTTTAAGACCGACACAGAGCTGGCTTTCTTTCTCCTATATATGCAAGTGAAATACCAATAAGCATTTAATACAACTCCATACTCACATTATGTTACTTGATTTGTATTTAGTCTAGTTCGTTAGCGGTAGCATTTTCATTAGCTGCAGCTCGTAACATCAGAAAAGTAAATGTTGGATAGGCTATGTTCACAACGATAGCGATCCCCCAAACATCTCTTTACTAAAATTGTCACAATAGCAAACTACTTCATAGTACAATGCTGTCATTAGGAATAATATAGGAACTAATGTTTTAGCTACAGTTATCTGCAGCAGTAATTTTTTTTTTTACATATTCTAGCTGTATGAAGCGGGGTATCGCAAACGCTGTAAAGACGTTGCAAAGACGTTAGCGTCAGTGTCGTTTTTTTGGCACTACCACTGGAGTCGCCAAAATCAACAGTGTTCAAATCCTACACATAGGGGCTTTAAAGGATAAGGCTGGTGTTTTTTAATGCATTGCTTACCGTCAACAAATCCTATGAAAATAACAAAATCAAGAATACGTTTGCTCTACTCCCGTTACTTTCTGACTTCCCACGTACCGTTTTTAGCCTTCAGCCCGGAAGTCATTGGCTCAAATTGTAAGCTAAAAACCTTGAAACACAGCTCACAAAGACATAGTTTAAATTTTAAAAATCGCTAACTGTTACCATGAAAAGTCAGGCTGTTGTAGTTATTACCAAATCAAATTCGAATGGAAACAAATTCTTCATTATGCCGGGGACTATTTTCGGTGCTACGGAACTACTTTCCTGAGATTGCAAATGTGTTTACAGCCGGCTTATTAAGTTGTTTGAGGAAAAAGTCAGCTGGCCTGGTGCGTTGCAATATATGAAAATATGCTGCCCAGAGCAGCAGCATGGCTCTTTGACGTGTTTTTAATTGTTTTTTAATACAACAGAGTTCTATGGCTGCTGGGACATGGCTTCATTGGGCATCAGCTACATGGACGAGACTTGTTGGCAAAACAAAATCATTGCTGATTTTGTTATTTTCATAGGATTTGTTGACGGAAAGCAAAAAAACCACCAACCTTATCCTTTAAGTTGATCATATAATACAGATTAGTTTATGCTTACAAAGACTTAAAATAATACAGTATGTTTCTAACTCTCTCACTCTGCCTTCCTTGTTGCCCTTTGTACTTCTTTCTTTCTTTCTTTCTTTCTTTCTTGCTGTTTGACCTTATTGTAAACCACTATAGATGACAGTGTAAACCTAATGGCTGAAATGTGAAAATATGTTTGGCTTCCTGGTTATTTTTTCCATCTGTTTGTCATTCGTTTCCCGTTACCGTGTGTGTGGGAGAGTGAGCGTCGCAAAAAAAGAAAGAGCTCCAGGTTAGAATAGTGTTACTGTGAGAGAGAAAATGAAAGTGAGAGAGGCTATATGTGTGTGTGTGTGTGTGTGTGAGAGTAGGCTACGTGTGTGTGTGTGTGCCTGCGTGTGTCAGTGTGTGTCTGTGCTTACTGCCAGACTGCTGGTGTGAACCGGCTAGTTGATTGTCCTGCTGCCATTGATATGGAGATGGAGAGGGAAGAAAGGAACTTTTTTGTGTGTGTGTGTGTGTGAGTGTGAGACAGAGTGAGAGTGTGTGTACCTCACATCCTGCCATGATCACTCACTTGCTTATAGCTGACCTATATCATAAGTAAATTATGTTGCGAAAGTGAAATAGATCAATGCTATTTTTTCCAGAGGGAAATTCAACTGTCACAGCAGCAGCAGCATAACATTTGAGATGCAATAAACAACACAATAAAAGCAAATGAAGGAATACAAATGCTGTAATCAGCCCCCAGCCTACTGACATATCAGCATATGACTCCCAACTCCTTGTTTTTATATACTTTTGTTTGATCACTTCCTTTGTGCTAATAAATAAACTAAACTAAACCAACCCCCCGTACAAAGCATTTCGCACAGTAAACAGTAAGATGAAACTTATCTCCTGATATGAGGACATCGGCCCTCATTTACGAAACAAACATACGACAGAAAACCAGGCGTACGGTCATTTCCACGCAAAGCTCGGCATTTATCAATTTGGACGTGAGCGGAGGCTACGATCAAATCTCACGTCAAGTCTCAACTCGTGTACGCAAGTTTTCCAGTCAGTGTGGACTCCCGGTGCAGCAGAGTAAATCTGGCTGAGTCGGAGAATTGTTATTAGACCATATATTCTGACTGGCATCTAAGCATATGCAGCCACATATTCATCACTTAAAAATATGTAGCCTATAGCAAAATATTCTATTTTGTAAAGGCCTACATCAACTATGTTTCATATAGGCTAGCCTATCCCTAACATAAATAGGTATTTTCAAATTGTTTGCCATTAACAGGGTTAACAGTTTTCTGGTGTAAGATTCATTTCTTTTTCATTTTGAGATAGCCTACTTGCGATATACACGATTATATTACTATTATATATATAGGCTATACCACGGATGTATAAATTAAATATTCAAACCTCAGCTGGAGTTCGATTGTCGACGGCAACGCTGTTGACCGCAGCAGTGATTTCTTTCCATACTGCATTTTTCCGACTTGCTTTGATGCCACTTTTCAGGCTGCCAAATAGAACTAATTGGTTCAATTGGACTTGTGACGTTAGAGTTTCTATTTCGAGGTCGGAGAAGTTTCTCTTCTTGGACGTATTACGCATCTCCATGTGGTAAACTCTAGGGGCGAGGCCTCTAAACCGAGAATATCTAGGGGCGTGATATTTAAATGACGATTGTTTTCAGCCTCCACATTTATCAACGCCCGATCATTCTTATGCTGTGATCGGCGAGATACGAACGTTTCATGAATCACACGTGAACCCTGTCGTAAGATGATTTCTGCGCTGGTTTCTACGTTAGATTGATAAATGAGGGCCATTGAATTTTTATACATAATTTCTGTTGACTGAGGCCTGAGACCAGTTTTTGCTGGAATCAATAGCACAATCTGTAGAAGAGGTTGTAAACAAGATGGCGTAGATCACTGGAAACTCATTCTACCAGCGCAGTGCAAACAAAAGTAGACAAGATTAAAAAAAAAAAACTGCATAAATTTTGATGTTAAAATGTGTTTATTTACAATTTACAGCATTTGTAGTTTGGTATGGCATACTAATTATTCATTTTTTAGTGATAGTTTTGAGCCAGAACACCGTTAATCACGCAGTACAGTGTGAGGACAGTGGGGAGTCCCATGAAATTCACCCAGAGAGTGGGGAGAAGTAACACTTTGCTAGTTTTGCATGCAATAAAATTTGTCTACATCCTACTATAAAATGAGGAAAACTCTGTCTGTCTGCATCCATTTTGCTCAATGGGTTGGCCAATCAATCTGAAACTGCACAGGGGCATTGAGCATTGGCATAGGCAGGGACTGACGAAGCTGATTTTAACATTTTCCCCAATTTACGCTGTTTATGTGTAAATTGTTTTTTTCATAAACTGCTTACTCTTTCAAGATATTGCTTAGTTTCCATAGTTATCAGGTGCTACTAGTTCAAAATAGCAAGAAAAAATAAACATGCACACAAAATTAAAGTAGGGGTCTTAGGAGGTTAAATGAGCCATTGCAGCAGCATATAGTAACAGGATACAGCAAAGAAATATAGAATGATAGCAAAAGAGGGTTTTTGAAGGGTCATACCAATACCAATATTTTTGGATTGAAGCTGCTGATTGCTATTATTTTGTGTCGATATTCTGCATGTTTGAATTTGACCATTTTCTTGCCAAAGACATTTTTAAAAATCCAAAAAAGTACAAGGATTCAGTATTTCCTTTTTTGTATTCATGTTATGGTGGAAAAGCCTCTGAAACACCATTCATTGCAAAACAAAATCTCCATCTTAACAAGTCATTTAGTCTATTATTGAGTCCTAAAATCCTAATGTATCCTTTCTTAAAATAAGTGGAAAAATTTGCCACTGGGGTGAGATGATTTCACTTGTTTCCAATGCAGTTTCACTTGTTTCAGGAACTTTCTAGAAATGAATGTCAATATCTTGGAAAAAAAAAAAAAAAGTCAGAATAAGGCAAAATTCTTGAAACAAGTGGCAGATTCGCAAACTCATACGAATGACATTTCAAGTGGGTTAGCAGCTTCTTAAGGCAGGACAAGGCAGGTTTCATTGCAGGTTTTACGGGCTATTATAATACTTCCATGCTTTAACCCCTGACGCTGTTGCTACCTACCTCTTCACTTGTCGTTGTTTGTGGCACACATAACCTTCAACAGGAGAAATGCCTGGAAAAGTGAGACTGGTAACTGGCAACGCTTCTCCGTACGGTTAGCTTAGCTATTAGCATTTGTGCACAGTGCTTTGCAATTTTGTCCTTTGTAGGCCCCCGTAATGCAGTGGGCGTATATGGCTGTATTTATCAAGTTGTTGCAATCTCTGTCACCCTCTAGTGGTCAGAAAATTGTGCTTATTGCAGCTTTAACTACAGATGTATGTACAATTTGGGCTAAAGCATGAACAGGGTGTACACAAATGCTGTTAAATTTTCTTCAACCATCTGTCCCACTCAAATTGTAAAAAGTGTTCATGTTTTTTCTTATTTTGTCTCCATCTTTGGTGCTCAGCCTCATTGCTGTGGTGTTTCTGCACTGCACTTCCCAGAGATCACCTGTCAATCACTGTTGGCGGAGCTTGGATTTTCTGTTTGAATTTCTGCAGGTGGCGCTCTTTTCTTTGTCTGTTCAGCCATGGTGGCTATCACTGCTCATGCTAACTACCCAGTTCTTCTTCTTCTTCTTCTTCTTCTTTTTTTCCAAACTAGAATACAGCTTGAATCACTACTTTGTTAATGCACATTTATTTATTTGAAAATGTTAATTTAAAGTCCCAGTTCATGGTTTACCTTAAAGGTTTTCTTGAAACGGGAACTTTAAATTCAGCCAAGCAGTCTGCCAGAGATGCAGTAGCTTAGTGTTTTATCCCATAGCACCTCAGCAGGAGCGTTTCTGAATGTCAGTGAACGGGAATGACTCTGCTCACACTCCCCAATTCCCAATACCCATTTACTAGCTTAATTATGAACTTCACAGAGGAAAAAAAAAATCATCCCTCTCTCACCCTCTTTCTCACTCTCCCTGTCTTGTCACTACTCATGTCTTCATCTCTCTCTCTCTCTCCCTCCTTCTCTCTCCCCATCCTCTCGCTCTCTCTCTCTCTCCCTCTGTCATTGCTGGTCTTTTGTTCCTGGCAGCATGAAAGCCAATTGTAGTTTGAGTTTGGCACCGGGCCAGAATCCAGAAGATATTTGGGGGAGCACGCACAGGCACGCGTGCACACACACACACACACACACACACACACACCAATGTCATTCTCATTAGCTGTCGTTAAAGAAGACATTAACGATCCAGGAACTGTGTTTCAAAGTTAAGGTGAGAGCTACACACTGATGCATTTCTCTTCCTGTCTGTCTGTCTGTCTGTCTATCTATTTATCTCATGGAGACTTATAACTATGAGGACTGATTCAGACACGCTGCCATTTAATACCATTTTATATTAGATTTATTCCTCCAAATAAAAATGTATAGCAATTTATCGAATGAAGTACTCTATTGGTATCGGTATCACTTTAAGGGTACTGGTATTGGTACTGGTAACGTCATTTTTTAAACGATACCCAGCCCTAGTCATGATAAGCAGGTTGGGGTAAGGATCATTGGGTCGCCCCAGGGAGAGATCAATGGCAAGTATTTCCATGGGATAACTGGTGATTATTGGCACTAAGGGTGCCCTTACCTCAGGTCCAGGCTTCCCGTGCACACACTGGGGGCATTCAGCTATCCAGCGTCTGACATCCTCCCCTAGCTTGGGCCAGTAAAATCCTTTGTCCACACTGCACTCAAGTGTCCAAAGGCGCCATGGTACCTCTCAAACAGGCTCTTGGTAGCAGTCTGGGGCACAAGAACCTGCCATCTCTAGTTATCCTCAACCACATCCTACACTTTCCAGCCCAAAACCCCTTCATACATTTCCAAGCACTCGCAGATGCTGGTCTCCTTGCTCGATTTTCCTCTAGGTGGACCCACCCTCAGCAATCAGCTCCAACTGCAACCCCTGGTTTGCAGCGTCCTGATTCAGACAGATCTTCTCCTCTCTCTCTCTCGCAACCTGGAGAGAAGATCAGCATTTCGGTTAGACCGACCAGGGTGGTGTCTTACCCGGAACTGGTAGTTGGCCAGCTGAGCCACCCAGCACTGTTCAATTGCCCCAAGCTTGGCGGTGTTGAGGTGGACCAGTGGGTTATTGTCCATATAGACAGTGAGCTCTGCCCCCCACAAATAGTCCTTGAACTTGTTGGCAACCGCACACTTGAGAGCAAGCAGCTCAAGGACTGCTCCCAGGCCATCAAGGCAAGTCATTGGAATATCTCTCCCAGGTGAGCTAGATGGTGGTCGAAGTCAATGATATCATCCAGATAAATCAACAAAATGTAATTTACCTTGTCTCCCAAGCATTTCTGCATTAATCTCTGGAAGGTGGCTGGGGCATTACAGAGCCCAAGGCCAAGGTAGGGGATCTTGAGGCCGTTTTCAGCTTTCAGTGTGAGCCAATGGAAGCAGGATGAGTCATGCATTGGGAGATGGCCAAGCCACTTGTGAAAAAAACTGAACATGGTTATTTGAGATCCTGTATCTAACATGCATGGTATTTGTATTTTGACTCCACTCACCTCCACTTGAGGGCAGCTTCCCACAAAGGCACTCTTTTCAGGGCCTGCATTCCCAACCACTTGCCCTACAGTGGCTGGGGATTCCTGTTTAAAGGTGCGGATTCGTCTCTTTGAGTGGGGCAGTTGCGTTGGACATGGCCTGATTGCCCACATTGGACGCAGATGGGTCTACCCTGCTTATCCCACTGGAATGGGGTTCTTCTTCTGGTAGAGAAAGGAATATACTGTCCCCTAGTTACGCTTCCCCTGGGCTCATCTGTATGAGTTGGGGGAATAACAGGTTGGTTTGCATGTTGCCAGACCTCTTTCATCAGAGTCTTTGTCAGGGTGCTCAACTGCTCCCTCATTTCCTGCTGTAGTTCAGCCTGCATGTCTTCCTTCCACTTTTCCAGGTCTATGGAGGTTACTGTGACAGAGGCACCTCTCTGTGGGGTAATGGTGGTACGGCAAACTTGGCCATCTTTCCGTCCCATTTCCTCGGCCAGTGCCTCTGCCTCTGCACAAACCGGGTGAATCTGCTTACAGTCAAAGAAACGGGAAGGGAGGGTTGGTGTAGGGGTGAGGCTGCCAAACCCGTCCTGTAATGTAGCCCACAAAGCAGCAGGTGAGCATCTCTGTTCTTGACTAAACAACATGGCTTCCCTTTTTGCACGGTCATCTCGTGCCCCCATAATGAGGTCAACTGTTGGTCCACTAGTCCTTGTGCCCTTAATCTGTGCCCGCCACTCTCCAAAACTAATCCCACTACTATCAACAGTAAATTTTGGGAACCATGGTGTGCACATAAACCAAGGCATTGCAAACGGAGTATATTGGGGAACAGAGCTTGAAGCAGATAAACTAGGTGTCCCTGATGCTGATGCACTAGATTCCCCTGTCCCTCTGTCTGCCTGGTTGCTCATGTCTACTGTGCAGGAGGAGTGTACCAAGAGAAAATCCTGCCAAATCCTGCAAAAAGAGGTGTCACAGTTTGAGACCTCTCGACTCCACCCAACAGAGGACTAAATTTTCTCCACACCAACTCCAACACAGAAGACCAGGACAAGCAGGAATACAAAAATACCCTTTATTAGAAATATTTTAGTCCCTTGCCTCCCGCCACAAGTGACCAGAACGAAACAGCCTCAGGGGCTGAGGGCAGGATAACACTGTTCATCTGAACAGTGCTGTTGCCAAAGGGTAATGTACTGCAAACCTCAAGTGGTTGGGTGGTGGACAAGGCAAATTAAGTAGAGCACACTAATTCAAATGGTAGGGCACTGCAAACCTTTAGCACTGCAGTTCAAGTGGTAAGGCACTGCACTACAAACTCGTGAATCCCTTTTTTTTTTACACTGCATACAAATACCCATTAAGTCTCAGCTCCAGCCTTAGCTCTAGCCCTACACTGCCCACCCCTAAAATCTAACTGGGCAGAAGAATGGTGGGGTCTGGCAGCTTGGCAAGTCACAGACAGAGAAACAACACAGACAGAAACATCTCTTTCAGACGGAAAGACAGAGAAATGGCGAGTAGGGCAGAGGGATGTTCTGCACCCACCAGCCAAAGAGGGAGACACACACACAAAACAAACTCTTCTGATAGGGAGAACCAGCCTATCCCCAACCCCATTCTGATTAGCGCTACACCTGAGCCTTATCAATACTCTCTGCCGCAGTACCAGGCTCTGCTATGGCGTTATTTTAGTGCCAGGACAAATTGAATCTGAATTTAATAGTTTTGAATTTGAAATGTTCAAACTGAATATTGTATGCTAAATTTGAAATTGTATTTCACAGATTGAAATTGAATCTAATGGTTTGAAATTGAATTTAACTCATATTGCTTTCAACTTGTGAGTATTATTTTTTTATTCCAAATTCAGTTTGGAATTCAGTTTCAACTCAGAGGCACTCATCCGGGGACTCTTGACTAGAATAGAAGAGCTCCGATTGAAAGCAACTCGTATTGAAAGCAATACGAGTTTAATTCAATTTCAAACCATTAGATTCAATTTCAACCTGTGAAATACAATTTCAAATTTAGCATACAATATTCAGTTTGAACATTTCAAATTCAAAACCATTAAATTCAATTTGTGCTGGCACTAAAATAACTCCATACTATCGCGGTTCCTATAGATCGGCCCTGTTTGAGAAGTTCCTACGTAAGAAACCAAGAGAAGGTTGTAAGATGAGACGAATCTTGTGAAAATATTTGGAAATTTGTACTTATGATCCTGAAATCAGTTTAGTGAATCCGGCCTCAGGTCAGCACAGAGAGCTGGTGCTGCTGTAGAAATGTGAGCGTGTCCACTGGCTGGTGAGTTAGGGCAGACTGTAACTCTACGCTGTTATGAATAAGTGATGCAGACAGAAACTCTACGCGTATGCTCACACACACACACATGCACACATACACTCAAACATGCACACACACATTCTCACACACTCTCATGGACACACAAAACACGAATACCCATATATAAGTACATAGACCTTTATCCCTCTCTCTTTTTCACACACATCTTTCTCTGTCTCTCTCCTTTTCACACACTCACACACACAGGCTCCTCGGCACTGTCAAGCTTAATGGTCTGAATAACCAGGTTTCATCACAGACGGAGGGCTGCTGAGAGTCAAAGCTGAGGACGAAATAGAGAGCGAGAGAGAGGGGGGGGGGGGAGATAGAGGGGCGGAAAGAAGCAAGAGAAGATAGAGGAAAAGATAATGAGAGATGGATGAGGAAGGGGGGAAATTAGATGGAAAGGAGGAGGGGGTGGGAGAGGTGAGAGTTGGATGGATGGATGGAGGGAAATGGAGGAGACAGAGGGATGGAGGAGGGGAGGAGAGAGGCAAGTAAAGGCAAAGTTAAGTTATGCACTAGGTGAGGCATGTGTGAATGTGTGTGTTCGTTTGGTTGTATATATGCTTGTGTGTGTGTGTATGTGTATTGGTGTGTATCTGCATGCTTATGGTTGTGCAAGTAGGTGTTTGAGTGTGTGTGTGTGTGTCCGTGTGTGTGCAGGTGTGTGTGTGTGTGTCCGTGTGTGTGTGTCCAGGGTGATTGCTGGATCCAGGCAGCCAATCATCCATCTTAGAACAGAGAAGAATGAAAGGAAGAATGAATATTTAAATGAGAGTCGGTCCACTGCGATAAAACTAATCTGCATGGCAAACCAAAGGTCTACTGCCAATTTACTGTGTGTATATGTGTGTGTGTGTGTGTGTGTGTGTGTGCGTGTGTGTGTGTGTGTGCACTGTCCTGTAGAAATATGATGCATTGCATCTGGAACCTGCTCTGGCGTTGCCACGGTAACGCCCGTCATGCTGGCAGGCCCCCGTTGCGCACATACACACACACACACACACACTCACACACATACACACACAGTGGTAATGAGAGACTGAGAGACTGGCAGCATGCCAGGACAATCTACACACTCCCATCCCCCCTGTGCTACAACATTCTGAGCACACACACACACACTCACACACACACACACACACACACACACCCCAACCCCCATGCCAGTCCCAGCAGCCGTAAGTGAAGTGTAAGTGTATGTGTGTGTGTGTGTGTGTGTGTGTGTGTGTGTTCGGGGGGGTGGGGGGTGGAGAGGAGGAGGTGAACTGAGCGAGAAAAGGATGAGAGGAAATAAGTTTCGTTGCCTTGAATGAAAATGACGCATTTCAAGAGGGAAAGAAAAGAAGAGAATAAAACCCCATCTTCTTTTCTTTACTTAGCCAGTTAATTGGATTGAGATTTCATTTCACACACTTATTGTCCCATACAGAAAAAACACAAAAAACAAATAAATAATTAAAACGTGTAAGGTATTGCAACATATACCATAAAACATCAGCTGATTGTTGCAGAAGTTAGACTTTTTTTTAAAATATATTCTTGCTGCACTACTGCTGCTTTGCTGCTCCGCTCCCATGAGGAATAGTTTGGAAAATGCTGCAGTGTGAATGCAGGAGAGTTGCGGCTTCTATAATGGCTGTGTTTTAGATTCAAGTGTGTGCTTGAAACACAGTTATAATGTATTGTCCTTTACTGCATGAGTGGTATGCTCTCTCTAGTTTTCTTTCCCACTCTCTCTCTCTCTCTCTCTCTCCCTCTCTCTCTGTCTTCTCATCTTTTGTGTCTGCCACTTTTTCTCCTCCCTCTCTCGTTCTCATTTCTCTCCCCACATCACTCTCTCGTTCTCCTCTTTGTCATTCACACTGTTAACTGCAGAATCTCTCTCTCTCTGTCTCTCTCTCTGTCTCTCTCTCTCTCTCTCTCTCTCTCTCTCTCTCTCTCTCTCCCCCTCTCTCTGCAGGAGGTCTTTTGGCCTGTCCGGCTACAACAAAAGGCCAGCAGTGGTTCTGTCCATGACAATGGCCCTGAGGTCAGCCTGTATGCAGCAGAGAAACAAAACTCTGCTCTGTTTTATGTTTTATGTTTGAAGAGTTTTGTTTCAGAATGGGATAGCCACTATTTGGGAGTGCCTCAACACTAGAAAGGCCACTTTTCCTAGGTACACATTCTGTACAAATCAGAGTTGTTCAAAGTCCCACATGGAAATAGGAGTTATGATAATATTTACCCACTCAGCTGACAGCTGATGGATATACAGTGTTCTCGAAATGGATTTTTCATATTAAAGTCATAGTCCGGGACATTTTCGTACAAGTAAATATCTGTTTTACTCTATTGCCGATCGATATAACACAGTAGTCTATATCCAGTGCATGAAAGCTTTTACATTGTCTGTTCTAAACAGCCGGTGTCTGGCAGCTCTTTCTCCGAAAAAAATCCTCTGCTGCACAGGAAGTGATGCGTTTGACTATTTCTGCAGCAGCAACAGCGGTTTGTTTGCAATAAATAGAAGAAGAACTGGGTAGTTAGCGTGAGCAGAGACAGCATAGGCGAACAGACAAAGAGTGGTGTATATTATTAATGTGAATAGTAGAAATAATGCCTTTAACTGTGAACTGCCTGCTCTGAGTATGAGTAATAATGGTGGTAATGGCAGTAGTGTGTCAGCTCGGTTGCAGTGTGACTTAAAATGAAACTTCACTTCAAGTTTAAAGCTGCACTAGTTTTACTCTGCTCTCTTCATATTTACACTGCAAGGCAGGATTTCTCTCTCTCTCTCCCTCTCTCTCTCTCGGAGGGATTGGTGGTGTGTGAAAATTTGCTCTGTGTTTAAAATTTTTTTCCCTGTGCTCCGAGAGAAACTTGGCAGACGGGTGACGCATATTTGCATCTTCCCAAGAAAAGAGCAATTGGATTCTGTGTGGAAAGCTGAGTCACATTTTTATTGCCAGATACAGATGAGAAGAGGGCAACTCATATCTGGCTACAAGACATGTTTACATTTACTGTGTTATTTTTCCATTGTAGACTTATTTACAGTGAGTGGGCAGGTAGTTCACTGTCTTTTTCTCAACAGGACAACAGGCTGATGATGGAAGCTTTCCATTGATTTTATTGTTTTTATCATCACTTTTTAACATCTTTCTGTACATTTTATGGTCGCTTGCTTTTGTGTTACATTGGCTGTTGTAATGGTCGAACCTGTGACCTTTCCATTACTGGATGGTCTCTCTCACGTTCATGAAAGGTGTAAAGGGAGCTGATGTTACACAGACTGAGAGCCAATATGCTTTCCCCCCCGCCGTACATTCAGACAGAACATGGAAAAATAATTTGGAGGCGGTGTAACTACATGCAAAGTCAACAGAAGGAGGCGAACAGAGCGAGACGGATGCAACTTTGCTCGAGGCAGCGTTTAGCTGAGGCAAAGAGCCGTTTGCTCCACTTCCAATTTTTCAACGTGAGCGGGAGATTTGCCTGAAGCAGTAAAGCAAAAGCCAGTCAGGTTCAATGGGACTCTATCCAGGCGCCATTTCTCCAAAATGGACGACAAGCTCATTGCAGTGAGCTTTGGTTTCTCTCAGTTCTATGACACATCATTTACTTTAACAAGCACAGATCCTGTACACGGTTAAATGTACACGGTTAAATGACCTAATTCCACTAACTTTACTTAAATACCACAAGCTAGTAACGTTACCTACCGTTAAAGTTTCTAGGGCAGCAGAAGACGCGTTACTGTTTATAAATCCTGTTCTTAACACAGGCGAGTTTGGAGCAAATTTGTTTTCATACTGGGAGACTGTGGATTGAGTACATAAATTTCTACACACTGACCAACTTTAGATTTTGTGCCTCTGTATGGGAAACATTGCATCTCACAGTCAAAGACGCCCTCTAGAGGCCATCTCACGAAGCGACAGATGACCGACTGACTGCCTGCCTGACCTGAATTTGCCTTGTGATGCCCTCGGCTGCACCGTGGGGAAAAAGAAGTCAAGAGTGATGTCAACCAAAACCATTAATCAGTTGTAGGCTTACTAGTTGTTGTTCCATTCTGTGCAGAGTTTGCGTGCTCTCACTGTGTTTGTGTGGGTTTCCTTCCACAGTCCAAAGACATGTGAGTCAGGTGGATTTGATTCTCTAAACTGCCCATAGTGTAATGTAATGTGATTGTCTGCCTATCTGTGTTAGCCCTGTGATGGATGTAAGAAATAAAATAAATACTGTGTTTTTTTTATATGAATAACACACTCTGTTCTTTTGTTCTTTGTTCTCAGAGTAGAGTGTCTTTTTTTTCTCTACATACCATGGTGAGGTAATCAGTGCATGTATGCGTGCACGTGTGCTATATATGGTTGTGAAATGATGTTGAGTGTTCTTATAGGTGAATAATAGTATGCTATTCATACGTGTGTTTCCGTGTGTCCCAGATTAGGTGAGGTTTTTGGCTTTGAGTCAAGAAATTTGAACTGTGGGTTTGGCTTTATGCCGAGATTTATGTTGTTGTTTACTCAGGTCTATATAAGTGGACTGTCTCCACTCTTTTCTTTGTCACTTCTTTGTTCCCTGTCTGGAACACTGATCTGAACCATGCATGTCTGGATAAAGAATCCACGGAAGACTCTTGAACCTTTGCTCATTCAATTTGACCCACAAGGGTGAAACTTATTTTTCACCTACATAGACCTGCCTGCTTATTTTTCAAGTCAAGCAAACACACAAGTAAAGGATTGGCCAAGCGACATCTATTCACACACTGTGAAGCGGTGTGTGTGTGCGGTGTGCCAATAGCCATTTGCTATTGGCTGGTGTTTGTGCCAGGTGATGTTACCTTCTACAGAGTACAACAGGTGGTGACATCACCTGACACAAAGATCAGCCAATAGCAGATGGCCAGTTCAGTACCCTGCTTTTCACCATTAGGTGTCAGGCTTCACCACAGATTTGGGTTTGGGGTTTAGTTACTCTTTAAGCCACAACCATAAAGAAACCTTTGGCTTTCATGCTGATTAAATACTGGGATAACCCAACACTGAAGGGGGTCAATCCCAACCACTCCTTTGATATTGGTTGAACATAGGCAGTGGTGGAAGAAGTACTCTGATCCTTTATTTAAGTAAAAGTACCAATACAGCAATGTAAAAATACTCCATTACAAGTAAAAGTCCTGCATGAAAAATCCTACTTAAGTAAAAGTACATAAGTATTAGCAGCAAAATGTAGTTAAAGTATTAAAGTAAAAGTAGTGGTTTGGTCCCTCTGACTGATATTTTATTATATATGACATCATTAGATTATTAATACTGAAGCATCAGTGTGTAAGCAGCATGTTACTGTTGTAGCTGCTGGAGGTGGAGCTAGTTTGAACTACTTTATATACAGTTAGCTAGTTTAGTCCAGTGGTTCCCAACCTAGGGGTCGGGCCCCTCCAAAGGGAATGACCAAGGACATTCTTCTTTTAGTGTTGTAGCACATGCAGCACATTGTAAATAGTTTTCCTGCTACCCACTCCTACATTAAATGGACAGAGACTGCTGCCCCACACCCAGAGGGAAAGAGAGTTTATCCTCTTCCATCTTTCCCTCCCTCTTCCCTCCTCCACTTACATCCCCCCTCCAACACACACACACACACACACACACACCGCTCAGTCAACAATACGAGGCTGCCAGAGCTGTCTTTGCCACTTTCATGGACTGATGTTAGCATGGAGTGGGGTGCCGATTGTATTGTGTGAGCGTGTGATCTGTGTGTGTGTGTGTGTGTGTGTGTGTGTGTGTGTGTGTGTGTGTGATTCTATATGTCTCTATGTGACTGTATGTGGTACTGTATGTGAGCGTTTGTGTTTGCTTCTCAGCCCGGTGTCACCTTTCTCTGTATGTTAAAATATGTACAGCATATATGAATGACAATAAGAGCAACCAATCGCTGTGCCCTGTGACCGCTGATTTGCATGAGTCGCCGCGGTGATAGAGGAGCAAGACCGGCATTGGATGAGTGATATGAATATAAATGAGAGTGAATTTAAATACAGGGGCAAATTTGAATATGTTACATTGTCACCCGGCAGACTTATCGAGATGATCTGCATATTCAAGGCCTGGTGATGGATTATAGGGGTAGGAAAGGAAAAATGTCCTGAAAACAACATAATACCTGCCCAACTGCCAGTCTCTTTATACCACAGAGCAACCTCTATGAGTGTGTGTGTGTGAGAGTGTGTGTGTGTGTGTGCGTGTGTGTGTGTGCAAAAGAAAGTCTGCAAGGGTGAATGAAAGTCATCTGTGTGTATAAATCACAAGCAAAACAGTTAGTTGATGGATTAGGTTTGTATTGTGCTTGTTTGGTTTGTGTGTGTGTGTGTGTGTGTGTGTGTGAACCCGCGGAGAGCTGAAGGGATGGATGTTCAGGTAATTGGCTGAAGACCGGGTGTAATTCAGCCACAGCAAATCCATTTCACAGCTGGTACCCTGTCAGAGAGAGAGAGAGAGAGAGAGATAGAGGGGGATGGAGAGAGAGAGAAGCTGGGAGAGAGACAGTCGCCGGGTTTCCATCCAAGTGTTTTCATGTGAATTATGATGTATGAAATTAGAACGGCGAATGGAAACGTCACATTTAGATCAAATTTCCACAACTTTGCAAAAGCGTCTTCGCGCTCACTTCACATTTGTTGAAAAGATAATGATGCAGGCTTGGTTCAGTCTCATTGCAAAACATTTGAAAGTGGCTTTGGACACTGACATGTCTATAAATGATCTGTCGTAGAAATGTCCAGGCTATCATGGCTCCGTAGACCTTATTCCCGGGGCGGCCATTTTGAATTTACGTCACCCTTGGATGGGAAACTCTCCTGAAGAGCAAGTACAGCTCAGTCTGTCCTACAGTTGTTGTACCAAGATTACAAGATTAGCATTGTAAACGTCAGGAATCGAACAAATATTTATATGAATCTCAAGAATCCAGAGAGATATACAGTAAGTTCACATTTAAAAGTAGTCCTAGTAGTAGTGGTAGTCCTATATATTTGGCCTACTAAAGCTAGCTACCTGAATCTAGCCTAGGTAGCTAGCTATAGTAGCTAACTAGCTAGTAAGCAATGTCCCTGCTAAATTCAAGCTGTAGACCTACAAGTTGTTGTTCCTTACTAGACTGCTAGCTAATTTGATAACTGTTGTCTAAAAGTCCTCACTTATGTGTTGAAGTAACACTAGTTTTATGCCAGTCTCCCGGGTAAAGCTTCTCAACCGCAAGTTCAAAATGGCCGACGTGTGAATAAGGTCAATGACTTTTGGGAGCGTATCTATGTTCCCAGGGTCCTAAGTTCCCCAGTTCAATATTCTATTAACACACATTAACCCTCCTATTGTGTTTGGGTCAAATTTGACCCGTTTCAAGTTAACATATTTCATAAATATCATCCAGTTTTTTTTAATCGAACAAGGCTTCAAAACAGCTATATAAACACAACAAAACCAATGGTTATCCTTTTATTTGATTTTGAAGGTCTCTAACACTAACCCTAACTCTAGAACTGGGGAACATAGGACCCTTTGTCATGTTCCCATTATGTGCCATATAAATCTGGGGAACATAGGACCCTGGGAACAGGAATGACTCCCATTTGGGAAGTGCATTCATCTTCATATACCTGAAATATGCCCAACTGACACTTAGGACAAATGAATAAATTCTTGAAAGACGCTTTCCATTTTTCCTGTGAATGTTTTTGTTTTTAATTCATGTCTATTTATTCCCTTCAACCCAGCTTTGGCGAAATGCATTCGCACCTTATTTTTTTGTGACGTTTCAAAAGTTTCCTTAACTTTCGCTCGACAGTTCGACGGAAACACAACATGGGAAAAGAGAAGACAGAGAGAGAAAGAGCGAGAGAAACGACGAAAGAAAGGGAGAGGAACCGAAATAGAGAGAAAGACAGGTTGACAGCTCGTGAGTCATTGGTGTGTGTGTGTGTGTTTGTGTACTTGTGTGCTTGAATGTGGGAGAGAGCTCTGATGGGCTAGAAAGGAGAGATTGGAAATGGGAGAGAGAGTTGTTTAAAGCGAGGGAGGAGAGGGCGGAGGCAGGGAGAAAATAATGAGGCGGGGGGGGGGGGGGGAGTTTGAGAATGTGAAAAATGAAGGGACTGCGGTGGATATGGGGGGGGGGGGCAAACGTGAGAGAGTGATAGATGATTAGGATTAGACAGCAAGGAGCAGTGAAGAATGAGAGTTGAGCGACATCAACTTTTCTTTTCTTTTTTTTCTCTCCTCCTGATGGAAAAGGCCTCAGAGCATTACAGCTTTCCTTTGAAACCTGCACAAATTCAGTTCTCTCAGGTGGCCTGGGCAGCCAGTTTGGGCTGGCCGGCTCCCCCGGCCTATTCAACGGTAGGGGGAAAACACAGGAGCGCGTGCACGCACACACACACACACACACACACACACACACACTACGTATTGTTAACCCGGCAGCTTAGAAGTGTGCGTGTCTGTACTCTGGGCAAGCCTATTACTACTTGACATGCAAATCTCTTTTCTGACCTTCTTCTGTCTGTCTGTCTCTCTCTCTCACTCACACTCTCCCTCCCTCTCTCTCTCTTCCTTCTCTCTTCCATAATCTCTCTCTCCTCATTTACTCTCTGTTCCCTTTCCCTCTTCCTCCCCTACTTTTCTATTTCACTTCAATTTTCTATGCCTCTTTCTCCCTCCAATACAATGGTCCTTCCATTTTCACATGTTCCCTAATTCCAGCAGCTGCAGCTGATCACTGTGACCCGTGTGTGTGTGGGTGTGTGTGTGTGGACATTGAGGTTGTGACACCCCACCACCACAAGGGACGTAATAGTGTGTTTGCTGGTGTGTGTGTGTGTGTGTGTGTGTGTACTGTGTTGAGGAGGTTGTAGGTGTGTGTACACATGTATGCAGTTGCATAACTAAATCACAGTCTGTGTGCTGTGTGTCAGTACATGTGGGTGTATGTGTACCTGCATGGGCATGTGTAAGTGGATGGTTCATGTGTTTGCCCAGCTAACCACCTGCAGAATTGTGTGTGTGTGTGTGTGTGTGTGTGTGTAAATAATTAACCCTCTGCCCTGGTTCTGTATACACTGTTCTGTCTGTCAAGGTGACAGCCTTGTCACAGACTATTACCAAACTGACCGCATTGCCCCCTGCTCCCTGTGAACCTATTCACACACACACACACACACACACACACACACACACACACATACATTTAGCTGGGTAGTAAAACAATAAAAGTGTAGCTGTATTGTAAGTGTAGCCAGCGAACAAAAAAATGGTTTCCTCCTGCCCTGGTAAACACACCCTCTCACACTCACACACACACACTCACACACACACAGAGGTTACAATAGGCTACTGGATTCTTGACTCATTTTTATATAAAAGATTGAAACTACTGTATATTGTGATCACCTATGCCTAAATAAATTCATCATTTAAACCCTCTGGATGTTACCTCCATGTTATCATGCCATAACCTACAGAAATCTCATCTGATCTGTTTTGCTCTATTCTATTCTGTCCTCCTCTCCTCTGTCCTGGCCTGGATTTGCTTTGTTCAGGCCGTCTCTGGTCTTTTCTGTTTTGTGGCACTCTACCAGCCTAATCTCATGCCAGTTTGACTCAAATATTTTCGGATGCGTGCGGACATTCACCCAGATCATGTGGGTTCCTTTCAAGCCAGATCTCTCATTTTCACTTTGGTAAACTTGCAAGATGGTCTGGCGTGAGAGGTAAATTTCAGAATGAGGTATGACTATGAGATATGACTTGGTTATTGCCCTGCCTTATGGGTCTGTGGCCACTAGTGTCTGTTTGCATGTGTGTGTCAGACTGCCACCTGCTACCATGTCAGCATGCTCTCTCTAACGTGCCATGCCATCAAATTTGTGCTTTCCTACCTTTCTACCTGCCGCACACAAACATACAGGGTTTGTTGACTGGTGGAATTGGCTGTGATAGCCAAACAATATTGATATGAGGAGTTAAGTCGGGTTGACTGAATTTGTAAATTGAAATACAACACACTACAGTAACTCTCTGGATAATGGCTAACTTCTGCTGTGGTCATTTGGTTGGCCAGCAGACAGAAAAAGCTTCCCAACATATTACAGTAAAAAAACAACATCATCCACATGTATTATTGAAACCCTTTATATGTGATATTCACGGAGCGTACACAACTACGCATCACTTTTGGTTTCTTTTTGACTGCTAACTTGAATTCCCGGCATAAATCTATTGTGGAGCAAAATGACAAAAAAATGTCGTAAACAGAGGTTTTCGAAGGGAAACAGATTGGTATTCTTTCGGTTTCTATCAGAAAAGTGGGAGCAGGCAAAGGAAACAAAGACAGGATGAAAAGATTAAAGCAAAGGAAACAGTAGTAATAATAATATATCTTAGAAGAAACAAATGCCAAACATGTGCTCAAGCTAAGCTAATTGCATTCCAATGGGAAAAGGCTAACTGGCGGGTAGCTCAGTAAAGTAGGTCTGATTAAGACTGTTAGTGAATAATGGCATTTGAAACATTGCTTTGCGTAAACTGTATAAATCATGTAGAGCTCACTGTTTCATTCATACTCACTCATATATTCAATTTGACAAGAATTAGAACTATTTTGTACACACACTGTACACACTACAAGTTGTCAGGTGGCTTATGCTAGCTCATGCTAGCCGAGGACAGTTAGCTTCCTGCAGTGGTGGAAAGTTTACTCATTTATTTACTCAAGTACTGTACTTAAGTACAATTTTGAGGTACTTGTACTTTACTTGAGTATTTCCATTTTATGCTACTTTATACTTCTACTCCACTACATTTTAGGGGGAAATATTGTACTTTTTACTCCATTACATTTATTTCACAGCTATAGTTATTACTAGTTACTTTTCAGATCAATATTTTATATTTAAAACATTTGATCATCTTTATAAAATAACTATAAAATAGCATTGTTATAGATTAGACTACCCAAAAGTATAGCTAAATTGTTAAGATTAGCTTCACGTTGACAACTTTAAAATGCTGCTTACATGTACATGTATGTCAATAAATCAGTATTAATATTCCAATAATTTATGAAAAATATAACTCTAAATGGGGACAGTTTGCATAATGAGTACGTTTGCTTTGATACTCTAAGTACATTTTGCTGCCAATACTTATGTACTTTTACTTTAGTGAGATTTTGAATGCAGGACTTTTACTTGTAATGGAGTATCTTTACATTGTTGTATTGCTACTTTTACTGAAGTAAAAGATCTCAGTACTTCTTCCACCACTGGCTTCCTGACTGTAGTGTCAGGTGTTGTACTAGTGTTTGTCTGTGTTTTTGTGCTATAGGTAAGGTGAGAAAATAAGTGTCCCTTAAATTCTTTGGTTAAAGTTTGGCGACCCAAGTTGGCAACAAGTGAAACTGGCACTGGTTTCCTAAAGCTATCATAGCACTAATACCCATATCCTTGTCATTCAGTGCAGCAAATCAAATCTCAGTACTAGGAATCAATTGGGAAACCCAGATCTGGTCTGTTGCCCAAGCAGACAGCACTTGGCAACCGTCCTAAAGTGCTGGGAGGTTACCCACTGGTCCATATATTATCTAATCTGTCAGTCTTTACCTGGTCAAATAAAATCATTACTTGGCAGTAGATGAACTCTTCTTCTTTCCCTCCCCCCTCACTCCTTCACACAGTCAAATACACACTGATAAGGGAGGTAAATTGTGCACAAGGTTGGGAGTTGTTTTTGCCATTGGTGGGTCAATGGTCATTGCATTGTGACAGTGGACTCACACACACACACACACACATACACACAGGTCTCTCCTCTAAGCAGCAGTAGCAACAGCCTTTGTCTCGTTGGTGAAACGTTGGCAGATTCCAGACTGTATTTGTTTCTCTGCTGTTTAGGCATCTCTCTCTCTCTCTCTCACTCCCTCTCTCTGTATCTCTCTGTCTCTCCCCCTCTCTCTCTCTTATTTTGTATTTATTTTTACATTTTTTTCATTTTTTGACTCCTTTGAGAGGTGTTTTCTTACATAACGGCCAAAGCCATGCATGGTTGACTAAGACAAACTTGTGAAAACAGTAGGGAGATGCTGGAACCCTCCACATTGTGTGTGTGTGTGGGTGTCTGTGTTTGTGTCTTTGTGTTTGACACACAAATCAATGGCATTACACCAGCAAGTACACCACACACACACAGATTTTTTCTTTTCTCTACATGCATTCACAGGTGTACACAACACTAAAGCCAACACTAACCATTTTCTCCGGTAAGGAACGGCAAAATAATTACCTAATTAATGGGAGTGTTGTAATTTGACTATCAATATGAGATTTTTTTAATTTTAGGCCCTTCTTACATTGGTGTTCAGCACATACTTCTTAGACCTACAGACTTTGTTTACATTTGTTTACATTTCTAAAATAATGCTATTATAACCCAATAACAATGTCTGCCTGTTAAGAGCAGTAGTGGCTGGAGATTAAAAAAACTGAGGAGGACAGGGCCTGGTAAAATGCAAGGTAAAAGGACCCAAAATGTATTGCTTTTACGGCTACTACACTCAAGACTTTGCAAGAATACTTTTAAAGGAAAGGGTTAAAAAACTGGGGAATATAATCCTCCCTATACTCTGTACATCATGAAAAATCACCAGTAATAATAAAATCCCAATAGGAATTTAGGATGTGTCTGTAATACTGTAATCATGCTTGACTGCATTTTCAATCAATGGTATCACTTTAATATATCTGTAGGGGCTTATAGTGTCTGTATATAGTGAGCTGGTGACCTTATCATAGCCTACATGGTGGCATGTTTTAATCTTCAATGGAATCACAACGACATTCCTATGATATTTCCATAGAGACTTATAGTTTTGCTGTGATATTTGTATAGCGCCATTCTGAAATTGACCATAGGGTTACTACAGTTCAGTTTCACAAGGGATAGACCAGTCTCACCTGGTCAGGAGTGAAACATAGCCTACAGGTTTTATAGATTTTTATTTCCCCATTCACCAATATTGGCTGTGTTTGGTTTTCTCTGTCAGAGGAAGTGGTGAATGCGTTTCCTGCCCCCCCTTCTCCCCCCTCAGCCAGAGCTGAAGTGAATGCAGAGAGAGGAGGGGAAAGCAAAGCAAAGCAAAAGAAGGTTAGCTAGCGAGTGAAGAAAATGGCGATCATGCAGGACGAATGCCTCCCCTCGTAGATGCTGCAAATGCGTTGAATTTCTTTAGCCTTACAGCCGGCTTTCCTTTCCACTCTGTTGCACTTTATACTTTATAAGGTAAGGTTGCATTTACGGTGTTTTCTTGGCGCGGGGACGGTGCGTTTCGTCGAGCTACGCAGCGAGCCGGGGGCAGGCGGAGCAGACTGGCGTAGTTAGTTGAGTTTGCCCGCTGTTGTTTAGCCACGATTGACCTAACCTACTGTTAGCCTTGTAGCACGTAGCGAGGTGGCTCAGTTGCATTGCAGCTTGCTCTGGAAACGACAAACGCATCGACTGACCATGTAGAAACATTTTCTGCAGGTGACTGGCCGTAACCAGGTGCGTTTGACAGGCTAACTTTGGTATTTGTCGGTTGCTTGACCCGATTGCTTGTGCTAACGCTACCAGTATTAACGGTAGCTAATATATGGCTCCAGGAGCTAGATAGCTTTCCAGCTACGCTCTTTTTCTGCTGTATATCTTGAGTGGAAATCATCATGTATTTCGCAAAATATTACTGCCCCGACATAAGTGGCTACCAATAAGACGTGTGTTTATGAATTTGATGGACTCTTGTGCTTTTCAATATATATTTATGAATTAAAGCCGGGTAGTCGTTGGGTAGCTGTTAGCTAACCTTAGCAGCTAGCTAGACGACGCAGGTTGCCTGGCAGTAACCCCAGACTGTCCGACTGCGCTTCATTAATTTGAAGACGGAACGGGGTTTTAAAATTTTGCTTTTCCACGAGTATCAAAATTTGGTTATAAATGTGATGTTAATGATATTGTGGCTGTATTGTTACCTGCCGAGCTGTATTTTAACCGGGGCTCGCGTTTAACACCCTCTGTCGGCAAAAATATAGACCAGCTTGATTGCTGGCTTGGCTTATCATAAGACTTGTTTTGCAGTTGTTTCACTTGCCTTCACACTGGTCTGAACCTGCTGCAAATACGGGACGGCTAAGTGTAATTTCATTGCAACGACTGTAATTGCTTGCCATGTTCTCGCTCTTGCTAGTCTCTTGGCTGCATTGGAAAAATACCAGGCTAGAGAGAAGCCATGTTGGCTAAGCTGCAAGCCAGGCAACAGCTGAGATAATGGCCGATCAGGACCCGAGCTGTAACCCTGACCTAGAGAGACTCTCTCTTTCTCTCTCTCTCTCTCTCTCTCTCTCTCTCTCTCTCTCTCTCTCTCTCTCTCTCTCTCTCTCTCTCACCCACACACCCACCATTCACCTTGCAGGTGCTCAGGTGGGGGGGGCTGAAGGTGCATTGGCTTGTTCAACCTAGTTCAACCTGCATTTCCACTCTAACTAGGTGAAATAGTACCTTTTAAGTTCTGCAGCCATCACTGTTGAGTCTTGCTGTTTGTTTACATATATTTGGCCTTGCATAGAATTTGTGGGAGAGGTGCAGGTCTTATAACCTGTGCAACCATTGGCATGAGAAATTTGATTTGAATCCTCTTTGCCAGCTCAGATTAGCTGTGGCAGGTGGCGCAGATGAGTACATATCTGTACAACATTCTTGGATGTAGTTTTGGCAAGTGGCTGTTAAGTCATAATAAACCACTAAAACAGCCTAACACCCGGATGTGGGCTATGTTTTGTTGTTTGGTGTTTTTTTTATTTGGCAATAGGTGGAGGAGTGTAGACTGAGATTTGTTTATTTTTTTCAGTTTGCAGATTGTCACGCTAATCTTTTATCTCTTTTTGTTTTTGACTTTAGAGATTTGGAATTGGAAGCTGTTGCCACCAAAGAAACTGAAGAGTCATAACAGGTGAGTGTGCCACCATACACACACACACACACACACACACACACACACACACACACCTCTCCACTACTTTTCAGAGTATGTTTGAGATGTGGATTAAATGGCTTGAGTGTTTGCAAGACTGTGTGCCAATTTGCATCGGCTTTCTGGTAATTTCTCTTTAGATGTTAGCAGGATCATGTATAAGCTAAACCAGTATGTGTGTGTACTAGAAGCCACAGGGCTAGTAAAGGTGTGTGTGTGTGTGTGTGTGTGTGTGTGTGGGTCAGGGGGACACGGGAGGGGCAGCTGTTGCTTATGTAAGCACATGCAGTTCCGTTTGAATTGAATTGGAGGGTCTGGGTCGGTCCAGGCCGCGATGTGCTGAGTAAGCTTTGCTGTTTTAAAACGCTAAATGAGAAGCCGGAGTCCCGCTGTTTTGTGCGTGGAGAGGTGTTTGTGTAGCTCATTGTGGCCATACAGTTGGTCTACATGCAGACACACAAAAGACCCGTGGACCACAAACTAGCCCATCACCCCGCTCCAAAGGCCCTCTGAAATCTGTTTTGTTTAGGTCCAGAATCTGGTTTATTTTATCTCCATTATCATTTTCAATTTCCTGGATTAGGTTTTGGCTTTTTTTTAAGTGTTTGCATAGTTATTATAGGCATCCACTCCATCACCCCGCTGCTCTTTCACATTCCCATCTCAGTCTCCAAAGGTGTTTGTTGTTGTCTGTGTTGGGGAACTTCATTCAAAAAAGTGATATATTATGTATTCAGTGTTTGCCCTTTAACTGTTTTTAGTGGTAGGTTCAATCCCATTCCTGTTTCCAGTATCAGTTGTGGGACATCTCAGGGTTTGAAAATCACTTAGCTGCTGACATCATAAGGTATGGACTCATTGTTTTATTGTTCTAATCTATTAGTTTGTTTTGGGTTAAATGATAAGGCTAGTTGATGTTTGCTTTACTTTTTCCTAGCACTGGGGGCGATTTTCCAGCTGTATGTGGGGGTGACTGCTGCAGAACGAATGTGAAAGGGAAACACTATTAATACCTCTGATTGTCTCGGTTATTTGAATATTTTTCCATGTAGAGCAAAGTAGTACATTTATAGTTTTATTGCTTCTGAGTTTCCCCACACGATAACAATCAAATGGCTTGCAAACAAACCAACGCGCAGTTTCCTCACACGGATCATTCATGTTTGATTTGATCTAAAACAAGGCCCATTGTTTTAGACACATTTAACTAAAATGTAAGCCTTTTATATAAGCCTAATATGCGTTTCGTCCTCATTAGCTCAGTGGAATGTGTGCATTTCCACAACAGTGAGAATTCGGAGTTACATAAATAACTTGCTGCCAACAGTTTATTGTCACTTTTGAGGTCATTTAAATTTCTATTCATTTCATTTAGAAAGGGGATTCACTTACATAAAAAAAGAACTCATGTCTCACTCTACACATGCCATTTGGTGGATGCTTCTATCAAAAACCAATCTGTAATATCTCAAATGCATACATTCATAGCATGTGTGGCTCCAGCAGGATTACATTCTGTAAAAAAGAATATTAAGCACTCTGACTCTGAAACCCATTATGCATGTGAGCCCTCAACTCTTAACTGCTTGTGAGGGTGTTCCATCCTTAATCATAATATAATGAAAGATGATCTGTAAACAATAGAATGTCGTGAATAGTCTTCTCTTCATGTCTCTTCTTTTTAGTGGAACAATAGCTTCACTTTTACCTTGAGTTGGCCGACTCAGTGTGGTCCCCAGCTTACTGTTCTGTAGACATGTTGTCATTCTTGGCTAATGATATGAAGAGTTTTCACTAGACGTGTGTGACGTTGAGGAGCTGTAAAGTAAAACCAGATGATTCCCTGCTGAAGCAACACATTTCAGATCATCTTATTGTATTGGGGATGTAATACAGCAATGCTACAAATTCACAAGGTGTTGCAGGGCCGTTGCTGCCGTGGGTGGGGATCAGGTAGTTGACCATTGCCCCTCCGAGCAGTAAAACCACACCTGCAGATCATCATGAGACCGGAACAACCGAGGACCAGAAATGCAGCGCCTGATGCCGTTGACCTGTGCACAGTGTGCAGGCTCAGACAGGACACAGTTACAAGTTACATGAGGAAGTGTACAGGAGCAGGGTAGAGGGGCAATATTGCCTTGAGCTTTGCAAATGGGATTGAATCGGTGTGGGTGATATAGTGAGCTGTAAGCAACAGATCGGCATTGTCACAACATTTTGACTTCAATACGGATACCAGCCCAGGTATAATAGTTTTGATTCTAAAACAATATGGCAAAACATCTTAAAATGATCTAGCTTTAAGGCTTTAAAAAGTATTAAAATGTCTTAAACCCAGGTAGGTCTATTATTTTATTTTGTCCATGCAATGACTGGATTCTTTGATTACTGCAGAACATGGTTTGTGGTACAGTATACATTCTATTTGCTTTACTAAATACAATTGGGCTCCGTAAGCCTTACCAATTAATCTCCTGTCACTTTTTCGCCGGCTTTATTTTTATTATTATTTTGCTTTTTAAATTGGTCTGAAGTTCAGTTGCAGGTAGAATTAAAAAGGTTCTCTGAAACCTGCAAATACCCTGAGCAAGTGTTCCTGTAGGACATAGTTTAATGCAGAGCTTGCCCCACCCTCCCATGCTAGCAGCAAAACACCACAGTCATGCAAACTGAGCACATGATGATCATAAACCGCATGAAGCATGATTTTCTGATAAGACGTGAGGCAGACTCGGGCTGTGTATATTTACAAGGATTTAAGTTTGACGACCTTAAACATGCTACAAAACGCTACAAAGTAAAGCACCAGCCGTGGAACTACTCTATAGTATTGTGCATGGAATGAGCTCCCCTGCACTGTTTCAGTATCCGTGCTCCATGCAATAACGAAACAAACGATGCGGGGGCGGGGGATGCACTTCTAGGCAAAAAAATACCAGCCTATATTGCCCGTCTTATCGTGACCCGAAATGAACCAGCCCGAAGCTTAACGGCGCTGTTGAAAGTGATTGAGCACTTGCGGATTAGCTGAAAGAAATGTAACGTCTTGCGATGTCAGCTTCACAAAGCGCTCGCTGCTGGGTCGTTTGTGCTGAGGAGATCCTCGCCGTCGTCCCCGCAATTGAGCGATGTCTTTCCTGGACGTGGGGGGGCCCTCCGGCGCTCCAGCCTCTGTGAGAACATGCTAATGCAAATTGATGCAAATGACGTGGTGTTGTACATGCAAATTAGCCACGCGACTACCCTCTGGCTTTTGTTCTTCGGGGGACAGACGAACCCTTGTGAGTGTGTGTGTGTGTGTGTATGCGTGCGCTCGTTTGTGTCGGTGTGCGTTTGGGACGCACATGCGATGCCGTGTGTGTGTGTGCATAACACTACTTCTACAAGCCTACACATGGAATCAATATTCTGTTTCCTATTAATTTGAAAATCCTTGCTGGCATCGTAGCGTGACTCACTACCGGGAGCGAGAAACACTCCTACAGGGTCTCGGGATGAAGCACTCCAAAGCTTCACATTTCTAATCTGTAAAACCTCAGGCACCCAAACAGAGTTTAAGATTATTTTTAAGGTATTTCTTGCTTTATTTGACAGCAGGCAGCAGAGGGCTGACGGGGAAGATGGGTGGGAGAGAGAGAAATCCCGCGCCGCACTCTCAGTATGACGAGAGCAGAGCAGAAGTGGGTTTAAAGGTGCTGAATGTAGCAAGGCCTTTTTAAGTTGAGAAAGTAAGGGAGAGAGAGAAATAGAGCAAGAACTAAAGGGGGAGAGAATAACAGCAATATAGGGCATTTGTCAGACCTAAACCTAGAACGTTGTGAGCACATAGCACATGGCTCAGTCCACTTTATTCACCATGACATCCAGGCGACCCAAAGTATTAAAATATTCCTCACAGCCTAAAATGTATCTTGTATTCTATTGTGTAGGCTAGTAAAATGTGTATCAAGTTATTACACTGCTAACCTACTATCCTGTCGCACTGTACATAACATTGCCAGTGACCTTTAAAACTATTTTCCTCATCTCTCCTGCATCTCTTGCTCTGTATCCCTCTCAGCCCTCCCCCCGTCTCAAGAAAGGAAAAACAAAAAGAGGCTGTTAGTGGAATCAACTCTCCACTTTATAAAAAGCACCATTGCTGTTTTACAGACTTAAAACGAAGCAAAGACCATATTTAGAGCTTATGGTATTTTAGGAAAGCGACCCTTGTTCAGCAGTCTGGTGATGTGTATGTCACAAAGTGAAAATATTGTCTGATTTTAGAGCTGGTAGGCGTTGGGAAGCGGAGGCACAACAAAAGGATATATTTTTTTTGTGATATTAGATGGAGAGTTATCTAAGAACCATGTGGAACATGGAATCCCACATAGACTGTATATCTGATGGGAAGCCAAAAAACAGGAATTATGCGAGCAGGCTGCCACATCTGTGATATTTATAGCCTTGCTACCTGGGCAAGTTGACATTCCCTGAACCCTGACCCTTGACCCCCACCCCCCATGACCTCCAGGTGAGGGGAAAGTGTTGCGGCTTGTTGTGGCGCAGAAATATTTCAGATATCGAATGGGAACAGTGTTGAATTTCAATGATGGCCTGTCTCTCATGCCAACATCACACCATGTAGCAGCTGGAAATAATTCCTAGCACTTGTTTTAATCTGCACTAGTGTGGAATGGGTGGTGTTTACCATATACAGACGATCCACATAAACCCAGGTAAGTTGTCAATTGTTGGAAGTGTCTTAAATGTAACTTCTTTTCCTGTAATTGTCTCAGCTTTCTCATCGTCTTTCCTGTGTGGCGAGCTCCACCCATCTGGCACTAAAGTAGGCTAAAACAAACCATAGCGCATATTTGCAAGTGCAACTTTGTTCCCCTCCCCCCCTTCTTCTCTCGTTCTTACTCGCCTTTGCTTCTTTATCTTTCCTTCTGCTTTGGTTGACTTCTGGTCAACCCCCCCCCCCCCCCCCCCCCCCCACCCTGTCAGCTGTAGCTGTCGGGGGATGGGCAATTGTTGTTCTACTCATAAACAGATGCTGTCCCTAGTGTGTGTGTGTGTGTGTGTGCGCATACACTCCAGGAGGGCCCCCATCGTGCGCTGTTGTTGTTGTTGAACCTAGAGCCATCTGCTGAAGCACTTGATGGTCGGAAAAGGAGCGGAGCTGGGGAGGGGAGGAAAGGGAGGGGGAAGGGTGGGAACGGAGGGTGAGGGGTGGGGGAGGAAGAAGATGGGGGTGGGGGGGGGGGGCAAGGGGTGGGAGCCACAGGGTGTGGGCTGGTGGAGTCGGGGGATGTCTGAAGGTGGCATGGAGAGGGGGGAATGGTATTGAATGGTAGGGAGTGTTGGAAGGCTAAGGCAGGGGAGGTGGATTGGAACGGCTGGATGGTGACATTAAGAGCCAGGGGTGCCGGGGGGGGGAGGTGGTGACAAGGGTGCTGAAGCATGAGAGAGTCGGAGGGAGAGGGAAGATACACTCACTTCCCCTGCGGTCAGCCGTCTGAGTGGAGGGAAGAAACACAAAAAAAGTTAAAGCAAAGATAGTAAACTAAAACTAGATTTTAAAAAAAGGAAATGCTAGAATCTAGATGCCATCTCCTCACCCTTATTTATATTGATATATTTTTCATTTCAGCCCAGTCTTGGTGTGTGCTGTTGCAGCTATATATATTTTTTTGGTGTTTGTGGTCCCTTAACTTCAGTAGTTTTTGTAGCCTGTGGCAGAGTAGCCAGCCAGCAGTGATCAAGTCATGCAAATGTAACTGACAGTGCCTGCAGGATCCAAGTGCAGCCACGGACCACAGAGGCAACTGTTGGCTTCTTGCTTTAAGAGCCGTTTGTCCTGCACTGCCTGGGGCGGCACAGGCCTGACTTCACTGAAAATCCCCAATATTCACATCGTGATCATGATTGTTAATTAGTCTCAGTGATTTGAGGAACACATTCATTTTACTGCACTTTTGGCATTACATCAACATCTTAACTACTGTTCTGAAATGTTTCACTATTGCTGTCATGCCAGTATTCTACGATTTATTAATTGTGTAATCTATTTGCGATATACAATTATAGAATAATTGTGCAGGCCTAGTGCTATTCTTCAACCTTCAAAGTGTTTCCCGTGTGTCTATTTTGTGCTTTCTCTAGTGCCCCGCTTTTCCTGTTGAATGTCTTTGGCAAAGTGTTCTTTCTTTCTTTTTTTTGCCACGTCTACCCGAATTGGTATTTATTTATTTTTGGGGTGTAGGCTACAGCGGCTGGTAAATGTCAAAATTGGTTACCTGCCAAACCTACCTCCCAAATGAGTGGCCCAACAAGCCTGTAACAGTTTAAAAGTCACGGTGAAGTTTAGGACTGCAGCAGACAGCAGACAGTTTTTTGTCTCACACCAGCCTCACACCTCTGGCAGTTGTCAGGCCTCTATTGGCTGGTGTGAACTGCTGATGTGTATTGTCACATCTTTGTATTGCATAGAGTAAAGTTAGCAGCCATGAAATAGATGACATCCAAAAATGACTCCTCCTGCAGTGGCCGGTAGACCAAAGACACTTTCCTGCTATAAATCTAGATTGACCATTTGGCTGGTGTTATTTTCACACGCTGAATTGCAGTAACTGAGTTGTCCTTGTAATGGAAATAGTGTAGTTTGATTTCAATCATTTTATGAAATGTTTTCTCATTAATTCAACAATCTAAAAATGTGTACTTTTCATCAGCTTTTGAATGATTTTTTTAAATCTGAATTTACCCTTGCATAAGACTTAAATGTCATCGAATGTCTAACTTTGTAACCAGGGCAGGAAGCAAAACCTTTTGCCGTTCGGCCGCCGTGGATCCGAAAGTTCACCATCACCTTTCACTATTTAACCAGCCAATTGGGCTTTTAGAACAGGAGACCCATAAGATGGTTGGTTGGTCACCTGCCAGAGTGGTTGGAGTCTGCCTAAGACAGTGGCTGGTGGTAATATCCCACTCTGCTTGGAGCCAAGTCTTAAACATATACTGCATGAAGACTTGGCTGGGATGACTTTCTGTTCCATAGAAATGTGTGGGACACTTAAGTTTTCTCAAGCTGAGTTGCGAGGGGGGGGGGAGAGGGAGGCAGGCTTGTGGGGTTGCTAGTGTGAAGAGAAAGGACAGTGGACTGGTGAGCGTGTCAGTGAGCTAATGAGAGAGGGGGGGTGGGGGGGTGGGGAGAGAAGACGCCGCAGTGAACACACAGAGGGGTTGGTGTAATGGAGGGAGAGCTGGTGATTTCATGTGGGGATGGGAAATGGTGATAGACGAGCCGCTTAGAATAGAATAATTGTTAGAGCACGGGTACAGGCTGATTGCTCTGTGTGTGTGTGTGTGAGAGAGACTAGGACTGTATGTGTAAGTGGCTGAGAGGTTGCAGCGTTGGTGAAAGGCTGTGACCTAGTGTGTCTCCCTGTTTGTGCCTTGACACTGTGATGCAGGACCATAAGTTGGCCTTTAGCCTGTGATGCATTTTTGTCATGGCAACCTATGTGCTGAGTTCTACACTCAAACACTTTGAGATGACCCTGATTTACACATTTATTGCGTATAGGCTAATACTGCAGCATAGATTTTTAAAGCAACTTTTACTTCGCCAATAAAATGTGTTCATCACAAAACAATCACAGATATAACAACATAATATTTGGCATTGTTTACGCATCGATGAGTAGGATGAAAACAACGCATGTGCCACTTGGATCACAGCACAGTGCGGCTATAATGGAATGATGCAGGATTGGGCGATTTCTATCATTTGAAATGAATGAATTAAAATGAATGAAAGAATTCAGCACATTAAAGGAATAGTTGGCCCCCTAACTTAATTAATTTTCGTTTTTGGGTGAACTATTTCTTTAAGTTTGATCAAGGGGTAAGAGTGCTACTTCTGTGAACGCACACGTTTGAGTGACCAAGGTTGTGTTGTGTGAGGTGTCTTGAATGTCTAAAATGAAAATTATTTTATTGCACATTTTGGTATCTTTATATTAATATTTTGACATTTACAATAACAGTGGACATTCCTAATTACATCGAATATTTCAATATTGCTATTCTATGATTATTAATTGTGGAAAAATAAATGATGCCATACAATTCTACACAATTAATTGTGCAGCCCTGGTGTCTGTATGAGTTGTCTCTGCGTCTCCATGCGTCTGTCTGTTTATAGCTAAGGTAACACAGTGCTGTGCTGTAATCCCATTATCAGATTAGACTCAAGGCAGCAGGCTGCAGCTTTCTCCTGCAGGCTAATTGGCACACCCACTGGGGCCAATGCTGCTAAACTAACACTCACTGAGGGAGAAGCCATAGTCTGATTACAAACTAATAGGATACTAATAGGAAGCCCTTATTTCTTATTGGGAACAAAAAACATAATATTCTACACAGCAGAAAGTAGTGAAACTGTTTCATTGGTCATATTAATAATACTGCTCACAAGTTTGTTTGTCTTGTTTGTTTTGAGGCCGGATGTTATAAGCGTCTTGATTATTTTTTGTCTCACCTGCACAAATTTTGATCTCTGACTGCAAATATAATCAAATTCATTTCAAACGAACACGCCACAAACCCTTTCAGCCCGTTTATTTCTTCTTTTTTCTCTTTCCTATCAAATTCCTGCGTTTTGTTTTTACAAACTCAAAACATAATAGCAGGTGACTCACCAGCGGGCCGAAACTGCTCTTAAACAAATACACTCAGAATAAATTTTGGTTAACATGAAAGCCAGAGCCAGGCCGCTCGCTCTTTTGAAAATGCGGTTAGTCGGACCGAGACGCCACCACCACAGAACTGGAACCGATAGAAAGGGAACAGATAGAAACTACCGGTATGTCACAGTTGTCTCGTACACCTAAAATGGCTTCTGAGATTTGTTGTCATGAACATTACCATTGTACCATGTGTGGACAGTGGATGGGACTCATACAGTTAGAAATGAATGACGCCTTTGTCGTTGCAGGGCAGCAGCCTCCTGAGCCTCTTTCACTGCACCGGTGCTTGTTTCTATGACAAAATTATCAAGTGTTATGGCAGCCATCTTAAGTGTGCTAGCCAAATGACCTTTCAGGAATATTACTCTGGAAATGCACACTTGCATTCCCATCAAACTATTCGGTTTCACCTCTGCTTCTCAAATTCATCTCTTCCTACCAAACACACATTGTTTCTGTGCCACGTATGTCTCAGTAACATGCAATAGTAATACTATATGTATATGTAGGTTTACAGTACAGTTATGGTACCTCCCTCCTGAGAAACCCCTCCTGTTTTCCTCCACAGGGAACCCACCCACAGAGGGAAGAACGGTGGATGGAAGAGAGAGAGAGACAGAGAGAGTGACGAGGAAGGAGGATAAGAAGCTACAGGACTGGACAAAAGGTGAGAGGAGAGGTCACGTTGGGAACCGTGGGATTGTTGAGTGTGTGTGTGTGTGTGTGTGTGTGTGTGTGTTCAGGGCCAGAGTGGCGAACACATGACCCACAGTGACACGGTCTGCAACACAATGTCTACACCCGGCCCGTAACATCATCTGTTGTCTCTTATAGTTGTGTAGCTGTGCGTTTACTGGGCTTGGTGTGAACTGTTTGCTGCTTTTCACTACAAACACACTCTTTCTCACCCACATAGACACTTGGGACACATGCACGGACGAACACGCACAGTCTGTCTTTGTCGATTTGTGGGGAGGTCTTGTTGGTTTTATTGATTTGCTATTGCAAAGTTACTCTCCCTTTGTCAGGACTCTTGAGTCTTTCTGATTTATCAGCAACTGCTGCTTTTTGGACACCAACTCCCATTAGCCGTGCGCAGAGCTATTTATCTACAATGAGCTGTGTGCCATTGAAACAGCAAGGCCCCAATCGTTGCCGGTGCTTTGTCATAGAGCGCTCAATAAGCTGATTTTGCCAAGCACCAAATACAATTCCACACAGTAAGCAGGGATATGATTTAATATTGCATATCAACGGACGTGTGTTCCAGGAAGTAAAAACAGAATCACTGGAGGCTTAAAATAGTTTCACAACCCTTGATGCTGCAACTTTTGCATAGAGAGACAGATCTGGCAATACCTGATAGGCATTGGCGCAGGATAAGAATGTCATGTTTTTCCTTTTTTATCCTTTTTTTTTTCCGCTCACATGGTCTGGATCGTATCCCTGCTTTCTGTGTGTGTGTGTGTGTGTGTGTGTGTGTTAGCCCTCTGCAGTGCAGTGTGCTTTGCTGCGACGCCAGCGTCAGTGTACTTTGCCGTGTGACGTAGACATGTTTTCCATTTGAATCTCCACTACAGTTTCCATTGAGACCTGCGTGTGCGAGCCTACTACTGTTACAGTTGGAGCTACTGTCGTGGCTAGTGTGGACAGGAAGTCTGATAGCCTCTATGCCTCTGACCTTGAGTCTCTCTTTCTCTATCTCTCTCTCTCTCTCTCTCTCTCTTTTCATTCACTTACTGTCCCCCTTTCTCTTTTGTTTTCACTCTCGCTGTCTCGCTCGCTCGCTCTTTCTCGCCCCAGTAGCTGAGGGCCGCTAGATTTGGTGGATGTGTCCTAGAACAAAGAGACAAGTAGTTCAGAGGTTATTAGTCTCTGCAGTACTAGATCGAGAACTGGCACAACCATTTTTTTGTTAGGGAAATCCTTCCCCCAGATCACATTTGTGCAACAACAAGAGTGTAATCATCGTCACTGAAATACTCAGTGTCTTAGCTCTAGCTGTCTATTCGTCAGATTAATTTGCCTCCGGTTCTCTGAGGCCCTTTTGCTCACTCCAGTCAGATTGCCTTTGGACCTTGAATCCAGCAGGAATGTGACATTGTAGTATTTCTTTTTTCATTGTAGCTTTTTTTGACACAAAACTCCCATTCAGCTTTTAATGAGATTCCTGTTTCCCTGCTTTTTTGTGCTCTAAAACACATCCTTGCCCAGGTTTGGAATCTCATTTTCTCATTTCTATGGGCTTACTACTACTGCTACTACTACTACTACTATTACTGTCTACTGCTTGTGCTCCTGGTGTTTTGGACGGCTGTCTTTATCTTTATCTCTCTGACCTTGGCTCCTCCTCCAGAAAGCCCCAATAGCCTGGCCTCCGCTGTGTGCGTATGTGTGTGCGCGTGCACGCGTCCTTATCTCTGTCTGTGCTCATGTGTTGTGTGTGTGCACGTACGTGAGTTGCACTGAGCTTTGGACCTGTGCCAGAGCTGGCATTCTCAAGCTATGCTCAAAAAGCATAGTGACGGCGTGCTCTGTAGCTCAGGGGACAAGGGCGCTTACCTTTGTACTCAGTGGTTTGAGTCCAGCTCATGATGATCTGTGTCATTTATCAGCCCTCTCACTCTTTACTGTGTGCAATCTAATAAAGAAGAAATGTAAATAAATGCTAGCTAGATGGATTCTAGATATAGATGAATAGATGGATAATCAGCAGGGCCAAAGACAAACTTTTTTCAGCCTGCCAGACTGCCGGCTGATGGAATCAAGGCTCTCAAGCCATATTCTTTATTTGACATCTGCATAAGAAAATAGAAAATTTAAGCTCTGGCTGGTTACCTGCCAAAGTGGCTGGTAGACTAGACATAGTTTACCAGAGCATACCTCTGGCAAGTAGTCCCACCTTGCATGTGGGTAGACAGATGGATGAAAAGATAAATGGCTGGATGATGATGGACAAAACCCACTAATGAGTCATAAGTAACACTTAAGCAGCCCTTGTTGTGGCACCTTGCCCTCAATATGAGTTTGGTGTGTGTAAGTGCCCCTTAAAGCTCCTCCCTAACATGATGTGACCCTGGGGACCATATGACTAGTGGGCTTATCTACTGCCACACACATGCACAAGGGTCCCCTTCAGTCTGTTATCACCAGAGTGGAAAGTTTCTATCGGCCATCAGTCAAATGTCTGTACATTTTGTCTGTGGCTGGGAATTTTGTCTCCTGTGTCAGCCACTTTGGCAACTACCCAGCCATCACTTGGAGGTCCTATACTATTGTCATTGGGTTGGCTATAGCGCTGCAAAGATTGTTCGATTGACAGAAAATTTTATTATAATTTTGATAATCGATAAATCATTTATCAAGTAAAAATGCTAAACATTTGCTTGTTTTTCTCTGAATACTTTGGGTGTTGTGGCTGCTGGTTAAGTAAGCAATCTGAAGACATCACTTTGGGTTTGTGATGGGCATTTGTCATTATTTTATTTTGTCATTTTATGGACTAAATGATCAATTAATTGAAAAAATAATTGTCAGATTAATCGATAGTTGTTGCAGTCCTAGTTGGCTAAAACACGGCCAGGCAAATCTGTTAATATGCGGCATGTTTTTGTGTCAATATAATAAATTCATTTTATCATTAATATTCAAATTTCAGTCTAATTTGACTCATGTCAGTCAATTCAGTTAAATTTAGATTTTTAGAGGTCCTCTAAATTGCACTGTAATCAAACCCGCAGGCTTGGTTCTCCATGCTTTGAGTTGGCACCTTCTCCCTCACACACTTGCTCAGGGTCTGCAGTCCCTCGTGTTAAATCCTCTCAAAGGAGGGAATGTTCAGCCAGGGAAACGAGGACTGTGTGTGCTCACTCGTTTCCCGAGGCTTCCCTATTACTCAGTGGTGTAGCTCGTGCGTAACCATCATGTGTTCCTTTTGCTTATGTCATCATGCTTGGACAGGCCCGAAGGAATTCAGAGTGTTTAGGAATGTTGCCACGACAACAAGGCTTTCCCTAACAACTATTCCTTACTGTTTAGTTCAGGGTGATGTCTAGAAGGGACGCGGGAGGTTTCAGGAAGTGATCTCTCTTCCCGTGTTAGTTGCCGTAGCAACGAACTACGCCCACAACGCTTTGCCAGTGTGGTTAGTAGCTAAATGAATGGGATTTTTGGTGATTGCAAAGGTTAAGCAAAAAGCCTATGTTCTAGTAAGATTCATAATGAAATGACACACACATCAAGTTTGGATAAATAAATGGGTCAGCGATATATTTTCCATGTAACATAGCCCGCAATTACTGTCAAAGCACATTGATGTAAATGCGTTAGATGGAATTATTCCCACAGTGTTTCTATGTGTGTGTAACCATACAAGTTTAAAAAAAAAACACGCCATAATAAATCGATAGATTGAGCAGAAGTCTAGGTGTGTTAACCGGGTTATAGTTACTCTGATTATGACATTACTCTGAATAAGATAATCAGATAAAGGTGTTGTGCAGGTTAACATAGGCCACTCATTGACCGATGGATACTTTGTGTACAGCACTTACACATTTGGCTGTGTGTTCAGCAGTTCAGTTTCATGTTCTCTATGATTCATTGTTTTCAATGGAAAGGACCGTTGCATGTTCCCGACAGCGCTGAGAGCATAACTTGTTTTTATCGCCGTGCAACTGATGTTAAAAATGTTGAAACTTTTGGCAAAAGAGCACAACACTTCAGATGGGTTTTCAGTTGTCGCATAGCAACAGCAGGACCCATGACCAGCACTTCCATAAGCATCTGCCTTGTGCTTCTAGCTAAAAAAAGGATCCTTAGATCATTGCCTTCAGAGTGATTGGGACATCAAGTCAAACACTGACCGGGGGAAAACTGGTTTTGTTGAAAAGCTTTATACTTCCACCTGTGAACTAGAACATACTACGTTGTGTATCGTAAACAAGGTGGGAAAGTGGTGCCAGTGGTTCCCAAAATGGGGTCCAGGGACCTCAAAGGGGATTTAGGAGGTCCCCAGCAAAACGAGGAATGGGTGAATGTCACGATTTCACTCCCTAGACGTTAGCACAAAGAGACAATGTATAAGGATAACTGTTTTGATTATAGGTTTCATGCTCCTCAGTGATGTCAGCCCACCTACACCACAGCAGTATAGACAGTTATGCAATTCCCTCAACACTCAGACTCACCAACAGCCTCATACTGATGTACCTAAATTTAATGTAACCCAACACAGGCCTGTTTCCTCCACAAACACACACACACACACACACACACACACACACACACACACACACACACACACACACACACACACACACTCACTCAGACTCACAAACAAGCCTGTCATGTCTATACAGATGTATCTTAGTTTAGATCCACCCCTGTTCTCCTCCTACTCTCAGGTTAGTTTATATAACCAGGATGTAGAAAAGTGGGCCAAAACACTTTGCTTCATACTGTTGTTCCTTTACCTATGTCGTAGGTTTGATTTCATAGATGTGCAGAAGTATTTAACCACACTGTATTTAGGTATATTACTTGAAAGTATTGATCCGGGCCCATTAGTAGCTGGTAGTTCAGAACATAAGCATTCACTTGACTGATAAATATGAATTTTTAGCACATTTTTTAGCCCGTTTTGTTTTTAGCACATTTAGCCTGTTGGTTTCTGTGCCATTTTAGCTAATTGTTTTTATAGCATGTTCAACAGTTGATTAGTTAGCAAATTTACGTTTAGCTAATTGGTTTCTAAGCACTTAGCTAGTTATTTTTTTTTTACATTTTGCCAGTGGGTTTCTAAGTATGAGTTTATGACCAGTTTGTTTCTTTGTTTATGCCAATTAATTTGTAAGCATGTTTAGCTTGTGGTTTTTGCAGCCAATTTGTTTCCTTAGTGCGTTTAGCTAGTTGGTTTCTAAGCTTTTTTAGTTAGTGGGTTGCTTTCTGAGGATGTTTAACCAGCTTGTTTCCTACAGTGCTTAGCGATTATTATTTTTTTGTTATGTTTTTTTTATATTTTTGCATGTGAAGCTTGTGATTTTCGTAGCACTTTTAGCCAGTTGGTTCCCTTGCTAGTTGGTTTCTTAGCACGTTTTGCCAGTTGGTTTCTGTCATACTGTTAGTTTCTTTGCTTCCTTGCTGCGTGTGCTGAAAGGAGTACACAGTGTGCTGGATTCCTGCGCTGCTGACTTGAGGAAGATGACCTCTCTCCTTTTATACATGTTCGAAGCTGCAGCTGCATTCCTCTCAAATCAACCTGGGTGACAGGCTAGACGGGCGCTTATACTCTCTACCTCTGTCTTCCTCCCTTTTCCCGTCCCGTTTCTCTCTCTCGGTCTTCCCCTCATTCTCCCCTCCCTCCTCCTTACCTTGCCATTTCTCTCAACTACCTTTTTCTATTCTTGCATTCATCTCTCTCTCTCTCTCTCTCTCTCTCTCTCTCTCTCTCTCTCTCTCTCTCTCTCTCTCTCTCTCTCTCTCTCTCTCTCTCTCTCTCTCTCTCTCTCTCTCTCTCTCTCTCTCTCTCTCTCTCTCTCTCTCTCTCTCTCTCTCTCTCTCTCTCTCTCTCCCTCTCCCCTCGCCCTCTCTCCCCCCCTCTCTCTTGTCCTTATATTCCCTCTCACCCCCCCTCCTGTGTGTAAGATGATAGCAGTAGTCGGGCTGCAGCCAGCTCCAGGGGCCCTCATGAAAGCCATTCTCAGATGGAAGGAGAGGGAGAGAGGAACAGACTGTACTGTGTGTGCTGAGCAGTGATGATGAACACGGTCACACACACACACACACACACACACACACACACACAGTTTCACGGTCTACTGAAGGAGGGTAGGAGAGAAGGAAACAGGAACTCTTGTATCCCCTTCAGCAGGAGTGGAGGAGGGAGAGAAGGAAACGGGAAAGGCAGAGCAAAAGGAGAGGGAAGTAAAGGTTTCTGTCTCAGCACACCTGTGACACAGTCTCTGTTTGAGCATATTTTATGCTGTTGATTATAATTATCAGTATCATCACTTTACTTGAAGTGCATTGTGATGCGGTACAAGCGGTTTAAAAGCCCATTAGAAGCATGGATAAACTTAACTGCAATCCTCAAACATTAGAAAATTACATTCAATTCAATATCATGTCATTAACTATACAGTTGCCCCAAAAACTTGCAGTGTGCTTACAATTCCCTATGATGCCTTACAATGCATTATTATATAGTAAAGTGTTAATTAATCCTTCTATGTTTTGCACTGTACTTTATACCTTATAAGGTACTTATTTTTCTCTGTGCAGCTATCTTGAGTCAGATGCTTTCAGGTTGACAAAGGTCTTTCCATTATGGAAGGTTGAGTCAAGTTTCATGGAAGTAAACAGCTCAGTTCGCTGGAATGGACCCAGCACCCTCGGACGCTGTGGCTGCTGGAGGGATGTTCTTCCTTTCTGTTCTGTTTTTGATTTTTTCCCCCTCTTTTCTTTCCTCTGAATAATGCCGGTCCTATAACTTAATTCTGGGCCCGGTGCCAGTCCTTTTGAGCGCTGAATTTTCTCCTTATGATGACATCATTGTATAGTCTGTTTTTGATTGGTTCCAGAGGTTGGCTAAGTAGCTACAAGCAGGCTTTACATATGGACTCAGAGGCTGGCTGTAAGCCCGGTTTTCTGCAGAAGCGTTGTTTAGTTAGTGTAGCTTTTGGCTAACGGGGATGGAGTTTGCCCTCAGTTAAAATGGCGTCTGTTCTTGGTCAGTATGTAAAGTTGTTGGCTGGCAAACAGAGGGCTTTAGCATCGGTTGCAAGTTTGCATAGGATAATACAATTGTCATACCTTAGTAGCCACAACAAATATTTGCCCTCTGTGAAATAAGTATTGTATTGCATTTTGTGGTTTTGTAGGAAGTAAGGTTATTTTTACTACGTTAGGCAGCCAAGCCAGCACTGATAAATCTACGACAACACACATGTAACAAAACATGTAAAACACACGTGCAGAGCGGATGCATGGAACTGCACACTTGCTCCTTGTGCACACACAGGTTTGTTTGTTCTCTTATCAGGGTGGCTAGTGAACAGAGAGGTTGCTATTTGAACTGAAGGTTTATAAATAGACCTGTGTACTGCTGCAGCAGGCAGAGAGTGCTAGCACGCTAGCTAACCTGCACCGAGAAAGGTCAGGAGACACACACACACACACACACACACACACACACACACACACAAACTTCTCACTGTCAAACACACTCGGTCACTTTCACTGAAGAATGTCTGTCTGTGTCCCTCTCCCCTCTCTCTCTTTATCAGTCCTTTTCTCCTCTCTCCCTTTCATTCTGGCTTTTTCGTCTCCCTTTCTTTCCCTGTGACTCTGTCTCTCCCTCTACCTCTGCACCTCTCTTTTTCTACCTCTCTCCCTTCCCCCTCCCCATTAAGAGGTTTTGCTTGCCATGGCGTCCCAGGGCAGTGTTGCCAGCTGAAAGCCTGTTGTATAACCCTAATCTAGCCCATACACACTCGTCCACCTCAAGAAGGAGAGACAGGGAGGGATGTCAATCTCTCTCTCCCTCGCTCTCTTTCTCTTTCTGCCACTTTTCAAAGTAACATAGCTGAGTCACACACTTGTGTATCACAAGGAGATGGAAGGAGTGATATTGGTCTCTGAGACGGTCTAGCTAACTATTCTAATTCATACTCTAGTGTACCACAAGCAGGGGAGGGGGGGGGGGTGCAGAAAAGGCGATAAAGAAACGGGAACTAATCTTTCTCCTTCAACGGGAGTGAAGTGGAGGGAGGGAGAGAGGGAAGGGAACCGAAGGAAAGGGGAGGTTGTGAAGAAAAAAGCGAGTGGCGTAAAAGGAAGAGAGAGGAAGGATCCTTCCCTTCTTTAGCGTAAGGAGCAGATGATTAAAGGGAAGGAGGAGATGAGGGAGGGAAGAAAACGGGAAAGGAAGATGAAAACGAGAGCAGGAAGCAAAGATTTCTGGATCTGCACACCTTTGACTCTCTGTTTTGTACATACACACACTCACACACTCAAGTGGAATAGAATTGCCATTAGTGGTTGGTGTTCGCACCCCACATCACTCCCAGCCTGACACAGTGACCCTGTTTGAAAAGCTGAGAGAACGGAAGAGAAACGACACTTTGCTCCCCACTCGTCTTGGCCTTTTTATTTAGAATTCCTTTTAAAAGGTCACTCCATCTTGTTGCAAAGTATTATGCCTTTGATGACTGTTGTGTTTGTGTGGTTCACATGCTGACAAACCTCTTTGAAGTTATTGATAATAGACGTGCAAGGCGTTTTAACTAACCAAGCTTACTTTTTCTCTCCTCTTGTCTCTCTTTTTCTGTCTTTCTCTGCAGTGCCAGAGCATATCAAGTCCAGGCAGAGTCCTAAATCTAAACCACGTCCCCCCCCTCCCCTACACGCACACACGCACACACCCCGCACACGCACACCCCCACAGACACACACACACACACACACACCCACTCTTCAGCACGTCCTCAGCAATGCCAAGGGGGCCCGCTCAGCCTGCCGCCCGCTCTGACAAGCCCCGCCCCTTCACCTCTGACCCCTGAGGCTGTGCCCCTCTGAGCCGCGACCTTTGACCTTCCCCCGTCGCCCTGGGAACCAGAGGTCAGCTGTCCTCCAGTCAGCCAGGGGGCGCCCTCACGCCCGGCCAGGAGCCGCAGCCACGCTCCGCACTCACAGGTAAACGGAAACATACAACAAGACACGCAAGCATATCAGTGGATTACATTCATTCAAAAGTATGATAAAATTCAGTTCTGAAAAACTGCATACATATGTAACAACTCACCCACAGTTACTTACATTACCAATAGTGCAACTGCTAGCATAAAACCAGCAGCCAACTGGTTCTGTCCACTAATACTCTTCTCCACACAATCCCTGCTCACCTCGAACCCCTTTGTGTATATCTTCCTTGCTTCCTTTTCCGTTTGCTTGATGCTTATGGAATGATCTGCCTGTCTTTGCCCTCTTCCTTTTGGGTCGAGCTTCCTCCTCTCTCTCTCTTTCTCTCGATCTCTGTCTAACCTCTCTCTCAGTCTGACGGTCTTTCCTCTCTCTCTGTTTCCAGGCATGGCTCCCATTCGGGACTCCGTCAGCCACTCCCCTAATCAAACAGGTGACTACACATTCTTCTCTCTCTTCTCCGTTCCCCTGTGTGTCTGTCTCTTTCTCTCTCAGTCTCTCCCCTCGGCCCCTTGGCTCTCTGCTCAGTGATCCTCCCGACTAGGTAGACGCGGAGATGTGTTTTGTTCACAGCGTGTCAGTGTGACACACACACACAGAGGGAGAGAGAGCGAGCATGAACGAGTGAGCGAGAAAGTGGGTGTGAAAGAGTGCGAGAGGAGACTTGGCAAGCGAACAGGACAGGCGCCACAGAGAGCTGGCAGCCATCTTCTGCGTGTTTGTTTGTGTGAGAGAGAGAAGCTTCGAAAGCGAAAGATACTGCGAGCGAGAAAGACCGAGAGACACGGTGGCCTAGTGGTTAGAGAGACTTCCATAATTGAAAGGTCACAGTTTTGGTCTCTGCGACACGGCGAGAGGCAATACAAGAGAGGATGGGGCTGCACAGGCGGCCGATGACAAAGCAGGAAAATGCGTAAAAGGAAGAAGTGATGGACGTTGTCATGAAGGAAAGAATCCGAGGAAGTAGAGGAAACCGTGGAGGTGTTTATTTTGGGAGAAACCCGCTTGACACAGCACAGAAAAGCAGGCATTTTTCACAGTGCTCTCCCGTCTTTTTGCTTTTCGCTCTCCATTTCTTCCCAGGCTATTTCCAGGTCCTCTCCTTTCACCTCTACCCCCCCCCCACCCCCCCACCCCCTTCGCGCCCTCTCACTCCTCGATCGCTCCTTTCTCTATTCTCTTAATCTCTCTCCAGTTGCCACACACCTCGTCTCCTTTGCCACCTCCCTTCCCCTCCCCATCCACCCTCTCTCCCTCCACGCTCAATTGCCACCTCCCCTTATGTCCTCCTCCTCCTCCTCCTCCTCCTCCTCCTCCACCTCCCTCAAGCCCAGTTTATGGCTCTGGCAGGCTTTGTGGGTCCCGCTGTGGGGACAAAATGGTGGCAGCTGTGTCCAGGACTGGCCCTGGCACTGATTACACCCACAACAGTTGGACGGCTGAAGGTGGGAGGGAAAAGCGAGGGAGGAGAAACAGATGAAAGGGACTGTGAAGGGAGGGAGTTTGGATCGAACCACATCCTTAGTGTTGTTTTATTTCTTGACATTTTACATCATAGCAACATCTTGTGAGTCTCTTTATTTTTGAATCTGCACTCGTCCTGAATGCTGGATTGCGTTTACCAAGTTTGGCTGAGAATTTGGCAATTTAAGAACTGAATCTAACATGATCCTCCACCCCTGTCCACCCCCGTCTCCCTGCTCTCTCTCTCCAGGTCTGGAGCATCCTGGCCTGGACTCGCAGTATGAGCCCTCCCCCTGGTCGTCTGGCTCTCCCTGCAGCAGCGACAGTAACAGCAATTGGGGCAAAGTCCTAGTGGACGGGAGCACCGACAAGCCCAACAACCCTTCCTCCACTAACTCATCCGTCTGGCCCCCTTCCTCCTCTTCTTCCTCTTGCTCCTCCTCTTCTTCCTCCTCTGGCTGTGGGTCCGGATCAGACCCTGAGTTGGCGTCAGAATGCATGGACGCAGACTCTAGCTCCTCGGTGGGCTCGGAGAAAAACCTCGCCGCTGTTGCTGTGACGGCAGCGATGATGATGTCAGCAAATGCTTCTTCCTCCGCGTCTTCTACGACTTCCTCCTCCTCCTCTTCTTCTGTGACTTCCGCCATGATGGTCGGCGTTTCGCTGAACGGAGACAGCAACGGCAACAGCCGGCAGATCATCGGCGGAGGGATGGGCACCATCGGCGGCGCAAATAACGGAAATAATAACATCGCCGGGTCCTCCCACTTCTCTGTGGCTGGTTCCGGCAGTATTGGCAGCAATAACATGGGTAACCACAGCAACAAGCTCGTCAATAACAGTGGTGTATGGGGCACCCAGCCAGGCAGCAACATTACCACCACCGGTGGCAGCACCCCCTGCATCAATGGAGGGTTGAACCCGAGCACTTTGAACCCAAACGCCAACCACGGTGCCTGGCCCCAGAATCCGACCCCAAGCCCGGCGTCCCAGGGCCAACGGCCTCCACAGGTCCAGGGGATGAGTTCCAAACTTGGCATGGCTCCCCACCAGGGCCCCTTGTTGGGCTGGGGTGGCATTGCAGCTCCAGACAACAGCAGCATGATGGAAGACACCGAGGTAAATAATGGTACAGCAAGCAGCAAGGTGTTAGGAAGCAGCAACAGTGGTAATGGTGGCCAGCAGCCAACCAACCTTAACACTGAATCCAATGGACCAAATAACACTATGATGATGAATACTACTACTACTACTACTAACGCCACAATGACCTCTAGTCTACCAAACTCTACCGCCTCGCCCCAGCTCAGCGGGGATGGTTCCTGGGGCTCCATCGGAGGAGGGAACGGGGGTCCGCTGGCCAATGGAAACCCCTCATCAGCCCCCCAGCACCCTCATGGAGAGCTGGGGGGTCCTGGGGCCTTCGGTACGCCTTGGGGCGCCACTACCTACCCCGGAGACAAGGGCCCCTCTAATGCAGACACTGTGAACCCCCAAAACCCTGCCTTAATGCAGGCCGGGAACCCCCAAATCTCCTCTGTTGCTGCTTACAAGAGTAATAATAACCACAATAACACTGGGGCCCCACGCTGGGACCAGGGGCTTGCCAACAACCCCAACCCAGCTCAGAGCAGCTTGTCCTGGGGTGCCAGCCCAAATCAAATCCCAGGCTCTGCCGGCCAAACACCGGGAAATGGGAACCCAAACATAATGGGCCCTCCAGCAGGGATTCCTCGCCCCTGGGGGAGCAGCGCCTCCTCTTCCTCCTCTTCCTCATCATCCTCTTCCACATCCAACAACAAGATGTCCAATGGGGAATGGGGCGCTATGCCTCCCGGTAACAACCATGGAGACGCTGCAAGTCGTAAAGGAAGCTCCTCCAACAATGGCTGGAAGAGCCTGGAGGATGATGCCCTGGGGATGGGAGGTGGTGTTGGAGGAGGTGGAAGCCAGGGCCCGGGGAGCGTGACCGGAGGCTGGGGTCGCTCTGGAGGAAGTGAGGGAAGCGGAGAGAGCTCCGGAGGCCGCTCTGGCTCGGACAGGGACGGCAGCCAGCAGAGAGGGGGAAACCGCCGAAGAATTGCATCAACGGCATCTCCTCTGACCCGGGCCGAGGTGGACCCCAGGGTTCTGTGCAACACCGGATGGGGACAGACACCCGTACGACAAAATACCGCCTGGGACGTCAGTTCTCCTGCCACCAACCACCACCAGGGCCCTAGAGGAGACGAGAGGAAGCCCAGCAATGGAGGTTCTGGCTGGGGCACAGCACCATCGGCAGCCCCCTCCCAGACCTCCAGCTCTGGAGGTAGGGGCATGATGTGTATGAGGCTCTGTCTGTGTGTGTGTGTGTGTGTGCATCTGTATTTTAGTGTTACAAGCAAAAAATATAAAAATACACCAAAATATGAATTACTGCAGAACACAGGACCATAACTGATCTCCCTCTTGTTCCCAGGTTGGGGGGACGGGCCGGTGGGCTCAGGCCCAGACGCGGGAGGCTCTGGCTGGGGAGAGCAGAGACAAACCTCTGGGTGGGGGGACAGCAAAGGCCCAGGGAATGGAGGAGGAGGGCAGGGAGGCTGGGATGATGGATCCAGCTACAAGGGGAGCAGCAATAACAGCAACACCTGGAGTAACAACATCAGCAAAGAAGACAGGTGATGTGTCTAGAACTTATTGTATAACTTATAACCTGTCTGGGCATTATTGCAAAAATCTGGTTTTCAATTAATAGGTCTGCCTGAGTATAAAGAATGTGAGTTTTCAGGGTTTTTTTCAGTAGTTATTTTTAGCCATATATCCCATGCATTTCCAAAGTAGATATATCCCTGCTTATTGTGGCCGTTATTTTCTGCTGCCCGCTTTGTACATGCCTAATCAAACCTTCATTTGTTTTTCTTTAGGTCTAACACCTGGACTAACGCTCCCAAGCAGCCCAAGCAGCAGCAGGGGTGGGGGGGCAGTGGTGGAGGCGGAGGTGATGGCTGGGGCAGCGGTGGAGACGGCCCCAGAGGAGGGGCCAGCAACCACTGGGGCGATCCCCAGAAAGGTGCGGGGTCGGCGAGCTGGGACAGGGACAGCGACAGCGACCGGTCCGGCTCTGGATGTTGGAGCGAGCCGAGCCGAACCAACACCAGCAGCAGTAACACCTGGGTCGGGAGCGGGGGGTCCAATACGCCAGACCAGAGCACCCCCAACCCAGGCTCCAACTGGGGCGAACACATCCCCAAACCCAAACCCCAGAATAACAGCCAGGGCTGGGGGGAGCCTATGAAGCCCAATCACGGAAGCCAGAACTGGGGTGAGCCGGCTCCTAAGCCCTGTAACCCCTCCAACGAGTGGGGGAAGGGTCCTGAATCCAACATGTCCAGAGGCAACCAAGGCCCCAGCAAGCCCACAGGTGATCATTAGGATTATTAGTCCTTCTAGTTATTAGCACTTCCTGTTAGAATGTTAAATAAGAGATACAGTCAGGCAACAAATTGAATTCCTGCCACTAAGCATAGTTTTGGCAAATATTGCCCCCCTCTTTTCCTCTTCCATCAGGTTGGTTGGGAGGTCCCATGCCAGCAGGCAGTCAGAAGGAGGAGGAGGCGACTGGGTGGGAGGAGCCTTCTCCAGAGTCCATCCGTCGGAGGATGGAGATTGATGATGGGACAGCGGCATGGGGGGATCCTGGTAAACGCCAGGCTCACAGTAAATAAATCTATTAAAATGTGGTCCTACAAGGGCTGCACAATTAACCATATATAATTGTATATCGAGACTTTCTGACACGTGGCAATAGAATGATTATTGATTAGCATTCATAGAGTGATCCTATGAATGACCCACCATGATATCACCATGACACATTTCTGACTGCTTATCCAAATGCAAATTGAGAAAACTTGTTTCTTGGGAAAACCAAACAAATCAATCACTTCATAACACTCTGTATCAAGCACTTTTCATAAAGTCATTTAATTTGTTCCCTCCTGTAAAGCTCGACTCAAAATTCAAATCTTCTCCTAGGTAAATACAGCGGTGGATCTGTCAACATGTGGAACAAGGCTGGCCAATCAGACCAGGAGGCCATGGCCATGGGCCCACCCCCTCAGCACCAGTCCCACCAATCGCAGGGCTCGATGCATCCTCCTCAGCCCATGCAGCCTCCGGCCCAGGACAAGAGCTGTAATTCTGGTGAGTTGGAACATGCGTACACACACACACACACACACACACACACACACTCTAACACTTTATGCTTTGTTGCTGCCTTGGCCAGGTTTCCCTTGTTAAAGAGATCCTTGATCCCACTGGGACTAACCTGGTTAATAACGGTTAAACAAATAAAAATGATTTCACAAACACGCATTAAATACACAACACGCCACCACCACACACCATACATGCACCGCTACTGTTTTGGCTTGATCTCCCTCGTCAAAGAGATCCTTGATCCAAACTAACTTGGATAAATAAAGGTTAAATAAATACCTAGTCAAACATGCAAAAAATCTAGCACTCACACACACTCTCTTTCTCTTTCACACGGCTTTGAATATAAAAACACAAATACACAGAAATTTGCATGTGCACACACGGAACACTAGCACGTGCACACGCGTTGCTCACACGTGCACGCATAAAAAAAAACGGCAAAGATGATTCTAACGCGGCTGACTCACACTTGCTCCTATTATATTTCAGGCCCACGCAGGTCAGATGTGGTCGGCATCGTTACAACAGATTCTGTCATTAATTCCATGTCTCTGTGGTTTTCAGCCTGCAGGCACACTTTCATCACCGTGCTGTTATGAATGACAGCGTTTCAGTCAATTCCTGAATCGAACAGATACTCAAATGCCCATTTTTGACTGTATGATGTATGTGACTCTGGGTTGCATTAGCCTACTGCAAAATATTCTGTTTATTTATGTGTACATTAGCAAGCTGCATACGAGATCTGGAATATTCTGAGCATGTATGTGCAAGCCTTCTGGTGCATACTGTAGGTTAAGTCTTAAGAATGGGTAAAAAAGTACAAGTCCTGCACACCTATAATAGGGCGGCTAAAATACGGTCTTCAACGGACATAGATGTAGACGTGCATGTACACGCGCAAATGTACAAAGGCAGATACAGCTTGCACAGAAAGCATGGAGAGACACAGAGATATACACACACAATATACACACACAAACACACACGCAGAGCCATTCTCTTCCATCTCCCCGCGGTGTTGTCTGTGTTGAGGGCTTTTTGTAAGGCAGGTTGAGTCATCCCTTTGGAATGCTAAGAGCATCGATTTTTCTCTCTCATTCGCTTTTTTTCCCCTCTCTCTCTCTCTCTCGCTCTCACCCGCCAGTTCTGCTGTGAGGTTATGCAGAAACGCAGGCCTTTGTTTAGACTGAAAAGCAGAGTTAGAGAGACGACAGGGAAAGCAAGAACGGGGGGGGGGGGGGAAGCCATGAGTGGTAGAGAGGAGAGGAGGAGGGCTGGCGATTTTAGTCGGTAATAGAAATGGTTCGAGAGTGAGAGACGGGGAGAGCGAAAGGAGTAAAGAGACTATTCTGTGGAGACGGGGAGAGGGAGGGAGCGCTGGGGTTATTCAAGGTAGCCGACTACCCAGCTAACTAGAGCAGCAAAGTGGACAACTAGCTCACTCACAATTGCAATGATGAGGCGGACTAGCCAGTTATCTACTGTAATAAATACATAACCAGGTTGTTTTTTAAGCCCACAGTTCATGAGTCCATTGTTAAATGGACATTAAATGTCATTTGGTACGTGTTCCAAGTCCATGCTCCTTGAGGTCAGTGAGTAAAAAGAGGAAAAAAAACATGAGCAAAGTGCAAGTATATGTATGCTATATATGTGTTATACATAACCCATACATGAGTTTCTCCAACCAATGTAGTTTACCACTCGTCATCCAATGTCATGAATTTATTCATGACATATAACCACCTGAATCTGGACAGATTCAGGTGGTTAAAAACTATTGCATTGAAGTAGATAACTAGCTAGCTCGATATTGTTGATGTCCAGGTCATGAACACAATGAACAAAGAAAATACTATGCAAGAGTTAAAGAGCATTTTGAAAGCATGCTTTGTTCCCTTTTGGGAAATGAGTGAACAGTATCTATTTGCTAGACTATGTCTTTTCCTGTTGGGAAAACACACACACACACACTCACTCATTGTGTTTCATCACTCCTTTAGTCCCAGGTCAGTTGATGCCGCTGTGTAGACAGGGAACCAAAGAGGAGAGAGAGACACAGGCTAGGGTTACAGAACACCAGTTGGTGTGTGTGTGTGTGTGTGCGTCTGAGAGTGTGTGTCAAACATGGGGGCACGCGCACACACACAAATGCGTGCATCTGCCTAAGTGTACGCATGCATGTGTGTGTGTCAGCTTGTGTACATGCATGTTCTTCTGTGTGTCTGCTTGTCGAGCTGTGTATGCCTACCTGTGTGTGTGTGTGTGTGTGTGTGTGTTTGTGTGCCCAGTCACATGAGGGACACTGGAGCCCGAGGCCACCCCATGATCTGTCCTATTTATAAGGGGAGGTATCCCTGGCATCCCCCCCAATGCCTCCTGTGGGGGGAGAAAGTGGCAGGACTGGGTGGTCAGCTGTAAGAGGAGCCCTCTGAACACCACATACACACACATGCACACATTTGAAAGCGTACACACACACACCCACAAGTTAAAGTAAACAACACTTACATAAGCAAGTTGATGCAGGGTTCCCCACGGATGTGAGCAGGGGTCTCTCCTGCAGCTCTGTTCTCTGACTCCAGCACAGAGGAAAAACAATTCAAATTTGTAGCTTGTAGCATCCTAGTTATTAATATTAAAGTGTAGGTTCCGAGACATAGATTTCAGACATTTATATGTTTAAACTTTGCAATGCAATATTGCCTTCACCTTCTTCTGTCAGGATGTTACATGACCCACTTTTGGGTCCCACCTGAACACTTGAATTCATCTGTGGTATGAGCATTCATCCTTGCAATACATGGATTGAAAGCAAGAAGAGAGGAATTAAAGGAATCCTATGAATTCAGCCTTGCATGCTCCTGCGTCTTATTTTAGCTACCTGGCTTGAACAGTTTGACCTAGTTTTAAAAAAATGTTTGTCCTCAAATATTGTCTCTCTCTGTCCCCAGCTAAAAATAGAGGTTTTATAGACAGCCAGGATTAGATTGGAGAGGGTGGTTGATAGTAAAAATAATTAAATACAAAAATATGTAGCTGGTAACAAATAAATACTGTGGACATTCAAGTTGTTAGGTGAAGACTGTGTCACTTTTTAGACGAGCTTTAAAAACAGTAATTTCCTCACTGTGATGGGTTACTCAAATCGCTTCTGCCTCTCCTCTCTACTCCCTTCCCCATCCCCCTCTCTCCCTCCAGGTTGGGGTGAGCCCTACGCCCCGCAGAAGGAGACCTCGTCGTGGGGCGAGCCTTCCGCCGGGCCTCCGGTGAGCGTGGACAACGGGACGTCCGCCTGGGGCAAGCCCAAGGACAGCAACTCCGGCTGGGACGAGCCCAGCGGCCGGGACGGCAGGGAGCCTGGACCCGGATGGGGAAGCCAGCATAAGTCCGCACACGCAGGTAGGCACACACATCACATCACATCGCTTACATTAAATGAACCATAAAGGATGCACACACCGCATAAAGATCACCAGCTTGTACTCAGAATTTCCCTCCTCTCCCTCCCTCCTTGACCGCTGTCCTGCAGGCCCCAAGCCCATGGAGACGTGGTGCGGCGAGGAGGTGTCCATGGGCTCCAGCTGGGACCAGGAGGAGGAGGTGGAGATCGGCATGTGGAGCAACAGCCAGCAGGACAACCGGTCCCACGAGCAGAACACCTGGAACTACAAGCATAAAGGCTCTAACAAGGTGCGTTCGCCTTTAGCTCTCACTCGATACCGCAGAACCCATCGGCAACCTCATATACTTGAAGAGTTTCATTCCAGAGCATGGGTTAAAAGGGCCACCTAGAAGTTTAAACAGGCAGGAGAAACCTTGCTAATGCTTGACGTGTCTCCAATGGATTCTTTTTGTCTGCTGTGTTTCAGATGAACAAACCAGTCAACAAGCAGGACGACCCCTGGATGAAACCCTTTATCAACCAGTTCAACAACATGAACTTTCCCGTAAGTCCTCTCTCTGCCGCTTGATCTCCCCTCCTCTCTCTCTTTCTCTTTCTCATTCCCCTTTTAAAATCAACATCTTCAAATGGCCATATAGCTGGTGGCATCTATGGAACGTTTGGTAACGTTGCCATAGAAACGAGTGTTGGCGTGATCCAGAAACCTAATCTGGCATCATTTGGCCAAACGGTTCGGTGGCATTTGTGTTGAACATCCCAACTTTGTCTCATGCATTATCCACATAAGAAACGACACTTGTTTCCATGGCGATATGTTCAGAATTCTATGGCAGCCATATTGGGTGTAATGAGGGGATCATGACCCACCAGGATAATGTCTGTCTTGTTATAAAACCACACTCATGCGCAGGGATGCTGTCTGTTTTTCACTCTCCTCGTTAACTCTTCATGTGTTTTTTTTTTTTTTCCCCCCCCTCGCAGAGAGACTCTCCTGACGACTCCATGAAGACAGGAGGAGGGATGGTGCAGGACAAGCGCATGGACGTGGGCGGCATGGGAGACTACAACGGAGTGATGGGGAAGAACCCCGGGTCCCGACACCAGCTCCACAAGGACTCTCCCATGGATCGCAGCCCTTACTATGACAAGGTACGCAGCGAAACCCCTGGTTTCCTGGGAGCCAGAACGGGTGTAGAGTAGAAGAGGGTCATTTCAGCCATGTTGTGCTCACCGCCTCCAACGTCTGGCTGCGTGTTCTCTCTCTCAGCTCTATAGTGCCCCACAGTGGTACTTCTGACACACTGCATTTGATGTGTACACTATGGAGGAGATGGTTCATTTGTTACTTGCTTGTCTGCATGAGAAAAATGAGCGATAAATCAGCTGATGGCTCATCATGAAGGCTTATCAATTATGTTAAGGCAGTTATAACAGTGAAAACAAAATGAATCCACAAGCTAAAGTGCTTTGTTGTCAACAGTGGGTTGATTTGTTAGTGATTTGGGATCATGCTATATGATTGATTCCCTTTTGTAGTCCTGTAGAAAGGAGACGTGGTTTTGTTTGGCTTGGCCTGTAGCTGCCGCTTTTCCTTCTGCACTTCTTTTAACGCTGCTTGTCTCTTCCTCCTTCTGTTTCTACCTTTCTGCCCCTCTACCTCGGGCTTCTGCTCCCTTCTGCCCTCTTCTGTTTTACCGTTGCTCTGGCTTCTTCTCCATTGCCTACTTTTTTCTCTTTATGTCCTTTTTCTTCCTCCCTCTCCTAATTCCTTTCCTCATATGCTCCCTACGCCACCTCTTCTCTCTCCTACTTCCTCACCCTTTCCTCATTCTCTCCTCCCCTCTCCCTCTCTGCTTCCGCTCCCTCTCTGCAAATAACCCTTCTCTTCCCTTTCTCCTTCCCTCTCTCTCCTCCTGCTGCCGCCGTGCTTCCTGTCCCTCCCTCTGTGCTTCCGCTGCGCGCCCGGCTTTGCTTCCGCAGCTGTCCGTTTCCCACTCCGCTTACGATAGCCCCGCCTCTGAGGAGCTCTCCTCCAATCAGAGCATGAGCTTTCCCCCCTCCAACTCCGCTCAGCCTATCCCCTGTCTTGACTCCGGGCCGGCTCCCGCCCACTCTAACCCCGGGGCCGCTCGGCAGGTGAGTGTGGAGGAGGGTGGAGAGGATGGTGTTTCTTCTTCTGCGTCCGTGTGTGTGTGTTTGAGATCTAACTAATACTCTTCAAATATACTGCTGATAACATGAGATGAAACTTTATTGATCCTTGTGGTGAAAGTGGCAGGAAAAAGTCAATGTCGCCTGCATATTAGATGTGGCATTCTGTCCCAATTTTTGTTGTGATTGTTTTGGAGATAAAAACTAACAGTTTATTTATTAATGTTTTTTAACAAGCGATGATGTTAACAGTTAACAGTGTTAAGGATTTCTGCAGCTGTGATGTCCTCGTTTTTTACATTGGGGAAACTTAGTTTGTTCTGTTTGTCTGTAGGAGTTGTTCGATGACCATTACATTAACATATGCGTGTGTGTGTGTCTTGTCTCCACAGAATGTAAACCCCATGTTGGGTGGCAGTAGCATAGCACAGGGCCGAGGCGGCCCCCAGCCCCAGGTCCCCCCCCAACCCAACCTCCGCAACCAAGTGCCTCCACCCATCCTGCCCTCTCAGGTAAATCACACACACACACACACACACAATTTCTTACATTTTTTTCCTCCTATCTCCTCTCCCTTGTCTTTTTTTCTCTCTCTTATCCATGATGTGATTTGCGTTTAACATGTTCTCCGTTATATTGTATTTGAAAAGTTGAATGACATTGGATGAACTAAAAAAAACAAACAAAAACATCCTCTTTGTCCAGGTCCCTCCATCCCTGTTGAAATACCCCGGAGGTAACGGAGGTCTGAACCCTCTGTTTGGCCCTCAGCAGGTGGCTGTCCTCAACCAACTCACCCAGCTGTCACAGCTCAACCAGATCAACCAGTTACAGGTAGAGGGATAGACACACAAACACACACACACATTCACTTTCACACAGTCATAGATAGTTGGCATAGGTCAACAAGTTGCTGGTAGAGAGATTTGGGCACACCAGGGTTTTGCATGTATTGATTATATTTTGGCAGCCTGCCCAGATAAATTGACAGCTGCCAAAGTAAATTTTGGTTTTAGATTTATATCAGGTGCTGTGATACACTAAGCTGCCATCCATACTTGATGTTTTTCATCAATATAGTTTGTAAACAACAAAGATTTAATACCATCAAGCAGAGAAAACATGTTGAACCATAATTTACTGTGCCTATAATGTCACACAGTGTAGGTGAACTATCTATGAACTGAATACAAACTGAGACTTTGAAACTTAGCCTTGTGATGAACTTGAGTGTTCAGGAGGTAACCTATTTCTAATTAGCTATATGTTATATTTACTTCATAAAACTAGTGATTGAGGAATATAATGGTCAGCTGTTGCTGTAGTAATAAGTTAGCCAGTGCTAGCCTTACTAGCTTATAGTTAATAGATTAAGAGACTTTAGTGCCTGAACAAAGATAAGATACTGATCTTGCTAAATGAAATGTCAATAAAAAACGCAGCCAAAGTACAGACTACATACATGCAACTGAAAACACCAAAATCCCTCACTACTTGAATAGAGGAATAAAGAACATTTTGCACACTGTCACATGCCTGCACTCGCTCAAACATACCAATCAAAGCTCTTTAATGTTAACTCACACTGTTGCCAGACCGATGTACCTGTAAATATTATTAATTCTAATGTATATGCACTAAGTGATGGTATCACTTCATCTTACAGAAACTCAGTTTATCTGTAAAAAGATCAGCAAGCTGCTTTGTATAACTGTCACTTACTGGTTTTTCTTTTTGTCTCTGTCTCTGTCTCTGTGCAGCGTCTTCTCCTCCAGCAGCAACAGCAGAAAGCTCAGAGCCAGAGAGCCATGCCTGTGGGACGACAGACTGAACAGGTGTGTGTGTGTATTTTAATGTCTGTGCATCTCCCTGTCTGCAGTAGTGTCTCTCTTCCTCTCCCCTCGTCGTCGTTCTATTGGTCGTGGTTTCTCTAACCCCTCCCCTCCTCCGTCCTCAGACTCGTCCTATCGGCTCGTCCCCGTCGATGATGCAGCCGCCGCGGCACCTGGACCCCTCCCTGCTGAAACAGGCCCCGCCCCTCAAACCCTACCTGGACAACTACATGTCCCACAATGCCCCTGACATGCAGAAGGACCCCGCCGCCCTCGGCTCCTTCAGCAACTTCCCTTTAGGTAGGCTAGCCACTAGTCAAGGTGATTCAATTTACATCACTGGATGAATTATTTTATTACCTTCCGAGTTCTTAGGAATTTGTCTTATTGTGCTCAAACAGTATCACATACAGGCGTACATACACAATATCGCCCCATACAATATCAGCGATAATGCAGTAATTAAATGCACAAATAATTCAGACTAGTTGGTAATCTCTCTCTTGCACTTTCTCTTCTTCCCTCCCCTCTTTCTCTGGCTCTCCCTCTCACCTGCTTTGTGTCCTCCTCCGTTGGCTCTCCCTCCCTCCCCCATCCTCCCTGCAGGCTTGAACTCTAACCTGAATGTACCCCTGGACATGGGTGGCGGTGGTAGCAGTGGTGGAGCTGTGAGCTACAAGGAGCCGCCCCAGTCCAGACTGAAGAAACTTTGGGCTACGGACCCTCTGGAGCAGAACAGCAAACCTGGTGCGGACGGGCGTGTTTGTGTGTGTGTGTGTGTGTGTGTGTGTGTGTGTAAGACGAAGGTGCAGTAGAGTATTCAGATGACATAAAGTTTCCCTACAAAGCCAAAGAGCAGTAACTATATGAGCAGTGAAACAGAGAATAAGACTTGTAAGTTTATCTCCTGCCCTGACAAAAGTATGCTTGGTACAGAAGTACATTATTTAGTAGCTTTTATGGGCCTAATTGTTGCTGATATTAAATCTGAACACTAGTCATGACCTATGATGACCTTGACGGCTTTAGATAGGATTTGCCAACATAAATCTAACACAACCCAGTCGGTTTGTCTGACAGTTTTATTTTATGGTATTCCATCCTAATGTGTGTATGTATATCTGCGTGTGTCCCGCAGGTGCTATGTCGTCTGGGCTGCGTCTGGAGGACTCTCCCTTCTACGACTTCCTGTCTCCTGGCCCCTCCCCCCTGAGTCCTCCCGGCCAATCAATGGGCTCGGTGGGCGACGGCTGGCCCCCCGTGCCAACTCCCCCCTCTCCACGGAAACACCGTCACCTGGCCCCCAGGTACACACAAAAAAAAAACACATAAACATGGAAAGAACACAACCAATCACTACTCATTGGTGCAAAGTAGGAAGTTCTTATATAGGTATACACTAGGGACGGGACGATATATCTAAATTGTTGTTTATATTCTAGCAAGTCAATGCCATTGCTAGAAAGATTTGAGGCTCAGAAATGAACATAATTCTGCAGTTAGACCTTTATTTATTACATCGTATCGTGGTTGTATCGAATCGTAAAACCCCCATGTCGTGTATCAAATCGTTTGTGAGATAAGCATATCGTCCCATTCCTAGTATACACAATGTCCATCATAAAAAAATAAATAGTATTATCACCCCACGGTGTCCAGGTGTCAGCAAGCTAAGTCAAAAATAAAGAGTGAAGTTTTGTCAAGTTCTGTGCACCCTTTAGCTGCTGTGAAGCCCCCTTAACTCACAATACCCTTGCCTTTGAAAAGCTGCTATTGCTAACTGGTGTGTGTGTGTGTGTGTGTGTGTGTGTGTGTCCCCGCAGAGTTCCGGCCCGGGGAGCCTTGGAAAGGTTACCCCAACATCGACCCTGAGACTGACCCCTACGTGACCCCCGGCAGTGTCATCAACAACCTCTCCATCAACACCGTCCGCGACACAGACCACCTCAGGGACAGGAACAACGGTAGGAAACCCCCAACATAAACACACACACACACACACACACACACACACACACACCACAGCCTAAACACACAGAAGCACTCAACCGCTCTCTCTCCGTCTCCCAGGGCCATCCTCATCATTGAACACCACGATGCCTTCTAACAGTGCCTGGTCATCCATTCGTGCCTCCAGCCACAGCGGTTCCCTCACCAGTACAGCACAAAGCACTTCAGGTACGCCTCCCAGTGTCTCGTGGTTTTTGAGTTTATATCTGAGCCTGGGCATCTTCTTCTTCTTCCTCCTCCTACATCTCTCAGTCCAAATCTTCTTGATGGACGCCAGTTAGAGGGGAAAAAAGTTCTATTTATATTTTAGCCATTAAGCTCCGAGCGACTCACAATTGAGTGCACCAGTAAAAACTACAGAGAGATAAAAGGAGTTTTGCAGCTGAGTGCAGTGAGTCTTGTTGGCCTTCCTCCTTGTTGTCCTCCTCAAACCTAGTCAAAAAAAACCTGGTTTTCCTCTGAATGATAAGGTTCCCTCTCCCTATCATATTATATTAAGCATATCATATTAAGCAAATCTTTCAATCTTTCCAGGTTGTTGATGTTCTTTTGTATTGGAATCATACTATGGCTGTTAGATATTTTGTTAAATGTTTTTGTTAATCACGTCAAGAGCGGCCGCACTAAAGGTTTCACTTTTCCCCCTCTCCCCTTGCAGCCAGACCCAGCGAGTCCAAGTGGTCTCCCGGCGGCGGCTCTGTGTCCAACTCCTCCCTGGCCCACGAGCTGTGGAAGGTCCCCCTGCCTCCCAAGGCGCTGTCTGTGGCGGCCCCCTCCAGGCCCCCGCCCGGCCTCACCGGCCAGAAGCCCAGCTCGGCCTCCTCCGGCTGGGACGGCTCCGCCCTGAGGCTGGGGGGCTGGGGCTCCACCGAGTCCAGATACACACCTGGTGAGGGCAGAGGATGCACCCACGCACACACATAATGAACATATTTAACAGGATAACACACACACTCTTGTATACTTTTTGTATCCAAGTGTGTTTTTCTTACATATTCTAATTTTTCCTCTCATTTGTTCATTATTCTTCATTCTTTTTTTTTCTTCTTCATCCCAATACGTTCTACTGCTACTACTACTTCTGCTATTTTAAACACCCTCTTAATGCTTGAAGAATCCATGCCTTTTCATACTTAAATTCATACACTTTTACCTAACACGTTCTAGTGTTGGAAATATCTTTTTCGCACGTTTCTAACTGTCCACTCTGTGTGTGTCGGCAGGTTCCAGTTGGGGCGACAGCAGCAGCAGCAGCAGCTCAGGGAGAACCCAATGGCTAGTTCTGAAGAATCTCACACCTCAGGTACTAAGACACACACACACACATACACACCTCAGGAATATACTTTGCTTTTTCATTTTTTGACATGGCTTCCATTAATTGCCAAAGAAAGATTCCAGTTTTCCTGAACGGCTCCTGATTTGGAAAGTGTATTAATGTCAATTGTTTTTCACTTGAAAAGGCATTGAAATTAAATTCCACTGTCCTTGTGTTTGTCCTGTGTGTGTGTGTGTGTGTGTGTGTGTGCGTGCGCGTCTCCCAGATTGACGGCTCTACCCTGAGGACTCTGTGCATGCAGCACGGCCCTCTGATCACATTCCACCTCAACCTGCCGCACGGTAACGCCGTGGTCTGCTACAGCTCCAAGGACGAGGCCGCCAAGGCGCAGAAGAGCCTGCACATGTAAGGACCTTTTGTCATATACACACACACACACACACACACACACTCACACACTACGTTACCATTTTCTAATCCTGTTCTATAGCACTGGCAAAGGCTGTTGAGGGAATCTGAGGATTTAGAAGTCATTTGATCGGTCATAAAGGTGCAGAGATCCTCTAAACTCCATTTCATTTTAAAAGAAAACAGAAAAAGGAAATGGAGATGCTTTCCCAAAAGGCAACACAACCAATCATGTGATATTTTAGACCAATTGCAGACGCCACACACTGGGGCGTCAGTCTCTTTCTTTTCCCTTATACACACACACACACACACACACTCTCACCTGAATCCCTCTCCGTCTCCCCAGGTGTGTTTTGGGGAACACTACTATTCTGGCTGAGTTCGCCAGCGAGGAGGAAATCAACCGTTTCTTTGCACAAGGGCAGTCACTGGCCGCTCCCTCCTCGGGCTGGCAGGCCATCGGCTCCTCCCAGAGCAGAATGGATCAGTCCCACCCCTTCCCCAGCCGCGCCCCCGAGCCCAACCAATGGAACGGCAGCGACCTCCACAGCTCCTCCCTCTGGGGCGGGCCCAACTATTCCACTAGCCTATGGGGGAGCCCCAGCGGCACCGAGGGCGGGAGGATCAGCAGCCCTTCTCCAATCAGCTCCTTCCTCCCGGTGGATCACCTGTCGGGGGCCGGGGACTCCATGTGAACCGCCTGTCAATCAAACAGGCCGGGGGAGGGGTCAGTAGAGAATCATCAATAATCACCAGAAGAAAACAAAAAAAAAAAATCAAAAAACCTCAAAAAAATATGTAGTTAAAAAACGCAATGGCACTAGTTGGACTCACTTACAAGATATTCAAAAAAACGGGGTCTCCCCTGTGGAAAACAAGTTACGTTTCTCTCTCTGCACATATGTCCACTTTGTTTTAGCCCAAAAACATATCAGTCGGAATACTTGAATCATGCAGGCCAATTCTATAATGTGAACGGATGGATATTCGCTTCCAGGTAGTGCTCTTTCAGACCGAAAAAAAGCTTCAATCGAGCTCATTATTATATATTTTTTTGTTTCATTCATCATGTTTATTTGAATTCCAATTCTTTTTATTTTTAACGTTTTCTTTTTGTTTAAGTTTTTTTTTTTTTTTTTTGCATTTGTTTGCTGACAATGTTGGAGTATGAGCTTTTTTAACTTTGCACTGAATGTGGTTTTTTCTCAGTATATATAATCTGCAATATAGAGGGAGCAGCCAGTTTTTCCAGTGTAGCTGTTTACTCATTGAGGTCCTTACCGTATGTGTGCGCGCGCGTGTGCGCGCATGTGTGTGTGAGTACGTGTGTGTGTGTGTGTGTGTGTATGCGCTCCTCTCTGCCTTGGCACGCCTACCTTACTGCGTTGTCGTGGAGATCAAGATCAACAGATAGTTAAAAGAAGAAAAAAGCTGACTTAGGAGGATTATCTGATGATATTAAAAGTGACATTAAAAAGTATTGCACCAATTTTGTGTTTTAAAACTAAAGAACGTTGAGCTCTGCAGTGCAAAGGACTGTAGCCGCAGCTGGGACTAGCAAGCCCCGCCCACCCTAGTATAGGGGGCGGGGCCTATCTAGCAAGCCCCTCCCACTAGCCCTCTAGTGGGCAGGGGGGGAACAGCACTTTCAGAATAGGCTTTCAATGTTGTTTTGGAGGTGCCACACTGCAACCTCTTGTTTACAAGACTTAGGAGGCGGAACGTGTGTTCATTCTTCCTTCATTTTAAAGAGAAAATGGAATAAAACAGAAAAAAAAAAAATACAAAAAAAACTTAAAAGTGATATCAAAAACCTTTTAAAAAAAAAATTAAAAAAGCAAAGAAAAATGTGACAAAAAAAAAGAATTTAAACTCTTATTGAGGATGAAGACGATGCTTTGTAACTCTGGGAATTCGGATCAGTGTTTTTGGCCATGGCGTTGGTTATTTGAACTATTCCTCTTTGTCTGCTAAATAACCAGCAATGGTTCTCAGGAAATCAAGCCAGTTTTCCCCCCCTTGTAGTTGAATTAAAAAAAGAAAACTACTACTACTCCTTGTAGGAAAGGAAAATCCAACTTCTAGCACTGAAAACTACGTATAGGTCTGTAAGTTTTTTCTCTGCCAAATAACTGCTTTAAGCTGGAGAAGCTCGACACACTGCTTTCAATATGCTGTCTTTTGAGAGAGGGGGGGGGGTGGTGTGGGGGTCCGCGGGGGGGGGGCGGCAGGGGGGTGGAGGACGGGGGCGGTAGAAATCCCAGTGCTCCCTCTCTCCTCTCCTCTCCTCCTCCTCTTCCTCCCCTTCCTCCTCTCCTCCGCTCCACTGGTGTTTAAAAAACCGAAAACAAAAAAAAAAACAGTGGGGAGTGTTTAGTGTGAGTGTGCGTGACTGACTGACTGACTGTCAATGGAAATATTCTGTCTTGTCGGACTTATAAACCAAGAGAAAGGCGAATCTGTATCTATGCATACTGTAGCCTCTCACACGGCCTACGGAGAGGCGTTTATTTTTTTTCTTTCTTTTCCATGTCTCACAAAATGTTTTAAATGTTTCAATAAGTAATTACAACATAATGCGAAATATTACCTTTTTTTTTTTTTTGTTGTTGTTTTTGAATCGCTCTCATTGCCACAAATGGTGTTTTGAAAAAAGGAAAGAAACAGAAAAGCTTAAAAAAAAAAAAACCTAAAAAAAAAAATATCTCGTTTTGGTTGATTATAAATATTTTAACAGTGCAAAAGTCGTCCACATTTCATTGCCTTGATCCTAATTGTGTCCGAAGATGCAACAACAAGTCAAGTGGCTTCTACCTGTTTACAAATAGAATATGATTGTATTGTTGTACTGTTTTTTTTGTTTTTTTTTTTGGGTTTGTGCTCATCTGAAGTTCCTGACCTGATGAATCTAGTCTGAGTGTACGTATGTGTGTGTGTGTGTGTGTGTTAGGCTGCTCTGTACTGGTAGATGTGTGAGTTCTACCGCTGGAGGGGAAGGGGTAGGGGGGCATTTTGGGGGGGTGGGGGAGGGAGGGAGGGGGGGGTTACAGGGTGAATGTAATCCACCAGTGGTGTAGTCGACAAAATACACACGTGTGAATAACGTACATAGATTTACCTATTTACCAGTGATTGTTTAGTTACGATGATGCACAATTTGTGGGGTGGGAGGGGGGTGGGGGAGGGGGGGGGAAGCTTCAGAGAGAGTGCGTGAACGAGAAGTCAGCATTAGGCGAAGCCATGGACCTTAATTTCTTTTTTCTTTTTTTTTTCTTTTTCCTTCATCGTGTAATTATTCTGTGTTGTGTGTGTGTGTGTGTGTGTGCGTTTTTTTTCCCCCTTCCGATGAGGTTTTATTTCAGAAGTAGTAGAAGCGTTTTGCTTTAGTTTGTGTTTTTAAGTTTAGCCGTGAATATATTTAACGACTTCAGAAAAGCATACGTAGTGAGACCGAAAACCTTGAGTATTAGCCAGACTTTTGACAGTGGTGTGTGCCAGTATTGAACCGCTCTCTACCAAATATAATTCAATCAACGAAAAAAAAAAGATTGGTTTACTTAATTCCAGATCTCTTTTGCTTAAAATATATATCTCTATTTGTAATTTTTTTTTTTTTTTTTTTTTTTTTTTTTTTTTGTCGTCTTGTTTAACAAAATGTTATTAAGCGGAACATCTGAACCATGTTTGTCATTTGTTTATGAGTAACTTAATCGACGAATTGAACTGAGGAGCCTTGGATTTTTGCACTTGGGTGGAGAGGCAGAGCGACTAGAGGGGAGGAGTCTGTCTGTCGGACAGTGAGCTGGGCGGACGGTGGTGTACTTTGGCTTTTTTTAGGACTGGACTGAGGAGAAGGTGTGTTTCTGAGAGTATTGCGACAGGGTAATGTGTGTGTGAGTGCGTGCGTGCTCTGACAGCGTAGAGGCTAGAGAAGACGGTGCTCTGTTGGTCCCAGCGGGGGGAGGAGGGGTGTCTCCAGCCATCCAACCTGGGCCAGAATGGAGTCTGAAAACCGTTTCAAATATCCAGAGCCTCGATCTAGCTTCCTGGCACCCGATCAGCCTCAGATGGGGAATTAACTGCTTGTGAAATAAAAAAAAAACCCGACCACTCCACATGTGTTTTTTTTAGGTGTTTGAAAAGCATTCAGCTGCTGTTCGGGCCCAGGTCCGGGTTGCGCCGCGGGTTGGCGGCTGTCGTCATGGAGACGCTCGGGGTCTAAAGCTCGACTGAAACGAGGCGAGGCTTCTTCATTGGCGCGACTCAGGCGAGGGACGTGGCTTCCGATCGGTCGGTTCTTCCTGGCTTTTCAGGGACGCGGGGGCTCCGCTTGCCGCTCGTCGGCTTACCCAGGATCAGCTCTCCCCTCTCCAAGTCCTAAGCTTAATTATAGGAGAGGAAACGCAACGCTGATGGGAGTTCTGGGGCGAGTTCACCCCGGAATCTGTCGTTCATTTTTCCCCTTTCCCCTCTTGATGTTATTTTACACTTCATTCATTCTGTATTTTTGGCAACGAAATCTCTCCTAGCCCAGATCTGGGCACAGTTTTGGCCCTCCTCAGTATCCTAACCTTAACCATTAGTGGGATAAGCACAAAACTGGCCCCCGATCAGCGGCTACGGAGGCAACTTTGCTCTGCTGTTAGAGAAGGGACAAGCATTGTCTGTAAAAAACGCCTCTCTCTTTGTTGATGATGTTACTGTTTATGTTGCTAACTGTAGGGGTCGACACTGCGCTTCCCCTCGTCTCGTCCAATCTACTGTCAGCGGGGGGGCAAAACCCGGTCTCATACAGATACCGTGTGTGTGTGTGTGTGTGTGCGCATGTGTGTCGGAACACACTACCATGCCAAATCGAGGAGGGAGGGTGAGAGGGAGGAAAGGGATTGAATTGATTCGTTTGTTCTTTTCGTGTACGTGTGCGTGTCTGCGTTTTACGTGTGTTTTAAAAAGCTGGACAATGTATAATGCTTGAAGAAAAAAAGTCATTTGCAAAAGGATGATGTGAGGAAAACCTTTTTTCAGTATATGAAAAACCACCATGAGCAATGTACAATCCCCAGGGCTGCCAAGCAGCTTCCCAATAGGGCCAGACAAGGGGAGGGAGGGAGGGAGGGAGGGAAAAAGGAAGGAAGGAAGGAGAGGAGGGAAGCTGGCTGGTGATACTCTACTACTTTGTTTTTTTTAATATTTAAAGAAAAATGTTGTGATTCTTCTCTTTTTTTTTTTCTCTTGACTTATTATCCTGTGAGCAAATGCTATATTATATATATCAGTACGCATAACACACACCCACGTCTATTAAGAAAACAATGGCTCCTACTGTCGATCAAAAGCGCTAAGGCTATTTTTTTGACTTTTACACACACAAAAAAACTGTGAGGATTTGCTGTCTTTTTTTTGTCATTTTACATTTTTAGTATGAATACACACAAACCCTGAAAAGCTTTAGTCTAACCAGCACAAAGACTCGGGTGGGGGGAGGGTGGGGCGGGTGGGGGGGGGTACAGTATATTTAGGGGAAAGGGGATGGGAGTTGCTCAGAGAGACTATGCAGTGGAGTGTTAAAACCCAGGCTTCCATGTCCAACCTTGGGTTTTTTTGCTTTCTCTAAATATCCCAAAAAGTATAAAAAAAAACCAACAAAAAGACAAAAAAAAAAAACAGTTGAGATGGGATTCCCAATAATATTCCTCAAACTGAAACATGTCGTGCCATCGTTGAATCTTACTAATAATAATAATAATAATAAAAACGTAAAAAAAACCTTTATTACCTAGCAAACCATCGGGCCAGTTGTAGCAGGAGGAGGAGGAAAGGTTAAGATTTGCAAAGTCCATTTCTTTTTTTTCTTTTTTTTTCTTTTTTCCACACTGCTTGTCTCCTTCCTCGATAAGACGAGAGGAACGAGGGAGACCGGCGAAAAACTGCAAATTTTACTACGACTACAACTTTTTTTATAGAGAGATTCTATCAATCCAGAGTGTAGTTGGATCACCTGTAAAACCTATTATGCACATTGCTTTGGGAGACTGTTGAAACTATATATATATGAATACAAACGTACAATGTCTATAATCGACGGGGGGGGGAGCGTCTTCCTCTCTCTTACAAACTGAAATGAAACGGGAAGTACCTTTTTATTTTTTTCAAACGTCTTCCTCGGGTCATCTTAAAGGATTTTATCTTAAAACTTCGGGGGGGAAACTGCACTTTTTGAAGGACAATCTTTATTTGTATGGGTATAAAAATTGACAAAAAAAAAAAAACGAAGTCGCCTGATATTACAAGGTATAGAAAACCAACTCCAGTGTGCTCTAATAATGAATGTCTCCTCTGATGCTGTCTACTTTTTTTTTTGTTTTTTTTTTTTGGTTTCATTTAATCTTTTATTTTCCTTCCTTTGTTGCTTGGTTTGTTCTGTTTCTTTTTTTTTTCTCCTCTTCCTTATTTTTCTGGATTTTAGTGCTCTTAAGAGAATCCGTACTAAGGTGTAGAGTAGTAGGTAGTAGGTCTTCTGTTGGCTGTACTCGTATACTGATAACTGTTTGTAACCCTCTGGCTCCTGCAGCCGGCATACAAAGCTGTATAACTTGGGTACAACCCTCAATAAAAGACTAACAGTGACTTAATGCTCGTGTCTCTTCATTTCTCTTCATTTCTCTTCATTTCTCCTCATTTCCTAAAGAGAAATCTTGATTTTCTGATACTTAAAACAGTGTGAGTGTAATCTAAAGAAAGGGCTGGATTCACAAAACATTTGATGGATAAAAAGATCTCAAGTGTTCATTTTACATAACTTTAGTCTAAAGAAAAAAGTAAAAAAAAAAAAAGTTATCCATCCATGAAAAATAAGTATTTTAACTCTTCCTTGTTTTTTGAAGAAAGAACTTCAGGATAAATGGGATTCTTGAAAGCAAAGTTCTCAAATTTGTTCTTAATTTGTTTCTTAACTTTAAGAAAACCTTCCACTTGTCATAAAGGTAAGCCTCTATGTTAATTCATTGAAACACATTTTGACAAGTGGATACTTCAACGTAGTAATAGTTTGATTATGAACATTGTATTGTTAAGCTTAGTTTGTCACTATTTTTATTTGGTGCCAGTCTCATGAAAAGAAACTAGTCAATTAGACCAGTGTTTCTCAACGTGGGGTCCGGGGACCACCAGGGGTCCTTGAGGGGGTTCCAGGGGGTTCCCAGCAAATTGATGAATTGTTAAACTTCAGCATTATTTAATATTTAAGAAGTTAACACAATTAGAGAATGTAGAATGACTGTTTTGATCATAGTTTCTCTGTTATCTCTCTACCTACAATACAGATAGTCATGGAATTCTGGACAAAATCATATCTAACAATAAAAATATTCTCCGATTTAGGTCCAAGAGACAAAATCTCATTAAATTGGGGTCCGTGGCTCTAATGTGGACTAAATTAGGGGTCCTTGATATGAAAAGGGTTGAGAATCACTGAATTAGACAGTTACACTCACTAGGCCTTTAGCCAAAAGGCAATAACCAATGTCTGAACCTTTTTGTATATTTAAAGTTATTTATTGAAGTAAAACCTAAATGTAGCCAACCCAAATCACTGTTCCAAATAGTTTTCTAGCAGGACGTAGCCTACTATGGATTGTAGCCTGGGAGGAAAATTCCTCTTTTACATTTGTTTACACTGCCTGTTTGAGAAGTCTGACAGAAACATTCCTGAGATATGAGATTAATCTTGAGGAAAATATTGGGGGCTTCAATTTAAGAGCCTTAAGAAATTAAACCTAAAAGAACCTGAAATGTATTCTTGGGTAACTTAAGATGTCAAGTCAGACTGGCTGCCTGGAGGTGTTGAGCTTTGGTAATAACATCACCTATGCCATTTGTGGGAGCTTTCTATCCAAAGCATCTGTAAGTACCAAGAGTGCATGTATTTGTAGCATTGGTGACCCCAGTAGGAGTCGAACCCCCTAACCCCGACAGTGTTCTTCTACACAATAACAGCTAAATTTAGTCATAGGGGGCAACTGTGACATTTCAAGTTTTGGGTCACTTTAAAACTGTAAAAATGTTTCTAACTCTTATTGATTTGATGCACAGTGGTCTGACTCATTTTGCAACTGTGTGTATTGAATAACAGAAAACCAAACTGGTCCCAGGCCAAAGAACCTTCTGATCCTGAACTCCCCAACATAGCATATTCATCTTTATACTGTATTGTCATTACTGCATGTGGCCATACTGCAGTGTGAACTATTGAAGGATCCTATGGAAGAGAGTGGAACTGCTAAAAAGTATTTCATTTTATTTAGGTGAGATTTCAGTATAAGGGTTTTTTTCTCAGCTGCACAGTTTGTTTCATTTATTTATTTCCCCTATGTTTCATTACATTGTGCAAATAAACTTGAACTTGAAGGTATGATCTAATTATAAACCTTTCCTCACAAAAAGTTAATATTTCCCCCCTGGAGGATATACAGCAGTTCAGACTGGAACTCTTCAAATGATGATTTTGAGTGTATTTAACTAATATTGTTTGTCATTATGTGACTCTTGTCCCTCGGTGCTGTGTCAGGACTGTCTCAGGTTTCTGAAAACCAGCACTGGGTTGGACACATCTGATCTGAAGGCTCTGAACTGGTGGAAATGTCACCTACAAAACTTTAAAGTCACAATGAAACAGCATTTTGAGAGCATCCTGCTATTGAAACGGGATGTTGGGGGCGGGATCATTCCAAAGTGTAAACCAATGGGAGATCAGTTAGGGGGAGAAAGGCCGTTTTAATTGATGGGAGGGGCGGGATTGTTCAAAAATCTGTGATGGTTTTATTGGTTGGAATTTTTAGGTCACATTCTGGTACATTAAGTCACCATTAAAGATTTTCTGTTTTCCAGGAAGTAAGTGATGAGATTTTGAGATAAAAATACAATAAAAAAAATTTTTTTTTGCCTTTTTTTGGCCAGTCAGTGGAACAGTGTGTCATGGTTTCAGTCTGATGTCCCTCAAACAAACGAGTCCAATAATTCCTGTACTGCCTGTTACACTTAGGCCAAGGACAAACTTTAACACACATCCATTCAGTGTGAGGAAGTCAGTGTATGAGAGGAACGAGCTCCACCTGACTCCTGTTTACTCTAAAAAATGGTTATTGTTCTGTCCCGGGCGGTTCCAATAGCATACCTGACTGCATTAGCTCACCAGCCAGTCATGGTTTTATCAGGAGTCAGACTGAGGCCACAGAGGGAGTGAATCATGTGTTTAGAACATTTTTAAATCACTGTTAGCATGTGAAAACTTTGTCACTTTGGTGATTTTTATGTTTTAACTAAAGGGACTACATGCTCCTCTAAGAGTTGAGGAGATTCTGTGACCCTCAGGCTTAAGAAACCCTTTCAAAACCCTACAGATAAACTCAAATTCATGGCTGTCAACCAAATACTAAGGCTGAGATTGTGTGTGAAAAGACATTACACACACACACACTACAATCCTGTATCCTGAATATCAGTGTAATTTGAACAGAGCGGCGACTTGGAACTATACAGCATGTGTCTTTATTGATCTATTCATGAGAAATTATACATTAGAACCACAAGGTGGAGCTGGAACCCAAAAAAAACAACAAAAAAACAAAAAAATTCAAACAGTGGCCGTTTTTTAATCTTATTTACTGTTATGTTTTGTTTCGTCTCCGAGCTCCCGAAGTGTACGAACATGTTCATTTAAATACAGTCAAAACACAAGACAAGGCAGCCAGACACCAACAACGCCGCGCGGGGGGGGGGGGGGGGGGGGGCAGAGGAAAAGTGGAACACGGTTTGGCGCCCGTCTGCTTCACAGGCAATGTCCTGTGAGGTCATGTTGGGGGTCAACCTCTCTGTGGGAGAGAAGAAGAAAAGGAAAGCAAATGTGAGGCTATTCCAGCTCATTCCGTTAATTCAAAGTGGAAAACTGTTTTTTTTTTAGGATTTTAAAATACAAGTTCACCTTCAAGCAGCCATTTCCCCAACTGTCTAGTAGTTAAATTAGCAGTCACCTTGAGCCAGTAGTGAAGGCCAACTATTCTAAGTATTTACCCACAGCCCTAAACACACAGTAGACAACAACAGCAAGAACATATCCGCAATTCAAAAATATTAAACGTGTAAAAATGTGCTACAATATGGCAGCCAAATACATTAAAAGTGGCATTATGTGCTACTTTATCCTGTATCCTGACTGGAAAACACTGTGGCTAATTCAATACTCAGACAAATATGCAATGGAGGATTTGACAGAAAACAGGGAGAGAGAGAGAGAGAGAGGAGAGCTTGCCTTTGAAGTGTGCCATGTAAAGAGACTATTCATAAACATCCTTCTTGTCTGCGATGTACTGTACAATCTCCTCGGGACTCATCAGCTTCTCTGCCTCCGCGTCTGGGATCTCGAACCCTGCGGCGGGAACACACACACACACACACACACACACACAGTAAGAAATACAGCAGTGTGTACGTTAAACACAAACACTGACAGTAAGAAACCAGTATCCACGTATGAGAACTGGCACTGCTCCCTGGTCAGTTTGAGACACGTAAACACCACAAGACACATGAGCAGACAGACAAACAGGCTGACAGGAAGAGAGCGATAATACACACAGATGGATCATAATCAGGCTGCTATACAGACAGACAGAGAGACAGGTGTAGTGAGAGAGAGCACCAAACAGAGACTCACCAAACTCATCCTCCATTGCCATGATGATCTCTACCTGGTCCAAGCTGTCCAGACCCAGGTCTTTCATAAAGTGGGATGAGGTCTGCAGCTGAGGAACAGAGACCGACGTTGATGTTAGATACTCATTTTTTCCAGAATCATTCCAAGAGCCGCTGACTAACAAACCAGAGTATTACAGGCAACAGAGGTCAATTCCAATTCAACAAGTGGACTTTACTATTACTACTACTTTACTATTTACTGTCTGAGTTGCCGTTCTTACCTTCTCGGGGTTGATCTTGTCGTAAAGCTTGAGGACGTACATGACGCGGTCTTTGATGGTCTCCAGGGTGAGGGGGGGCAGGTCCCCATACTGTCGGCACAACACACCCACCGAGGAGATCTGAGGAGGGGGAGGAAGAGGATGAGAGCAGGAATGATCAGGTGGAGGTAGGGAGGGTGGGGGAAGGCATAGTGGGCTGATCACTTAGGTTTAAGTTTGCAGAGATAAACACCAGCCCATCAGTTAGCCCTAAGCTGTCTGAGCTTACCACCCATCTGACTGTATGCCAAGCAGAGTAGGCTACAGCAGAAAGCAGTACATACAGGCAGCCATCCTATGGATAGATCAAAACATTGCTGCATTACCAGCACAACTTGTAAATAGGGTGTGGCTTAAGTATGCGTAAAACACTACTATTACGACGAGGCGGGGGAAAGTCTGGGAGATAACGAACCGAAACACTTATTCAACTTAAACTAGCATGTTATACAAACAAACACTCTTATACGCTGCAGCAATACAGTACTGAACATATCACTAATGCCTGACAGGCACTGACTTTCAATTCACTTATATAATAATGTGTTAGCAAGCAGTTAGGTTACGCCGAAGTATCCAAGTGGCTCAAAATACAGGAGAGAGGCTAACAAGCTAGCAGCAAATATGTGCCCATGAACTCACTAGCTTGGTAACGTTAGCTAACAAGTGCAACCCGGTCGTTGTGTAATGAAAAACCGCCACGCTTCAAGCGTTTCCCAGTGACCTCGCTGCAGAGGTTACAGAGCAAGAGCCTTTCAGCAGGTAAAACAAACTCATGCTTGCATGAACTTTAGCCGGCTAAGTTAGCTTGTCAGATGTGAAAGGCGCAGGTAGGTCACAGTGGCCAGCCTCTACCGCTAGGCCGCGACGGTGAGAGGAGTTCAATGTTATCCGAGACATACCCGGGTCTGTTCGAGCCACCGCGTCCGCTGGTTGCTTGACACGAATGAGAATGGCCGGTGGGTCGCTGAGGCCGGGGCGACAGCAGCTCTGACGGCGAGGTGACCCGCCGAAAGCCTCCCCGAGGGCCGGGCAAGCGAGCGGACGCACTGCGCTAGGACACGGGACGCCATGATGGAGAAGTTACTGGTTGCTCCCAGCGTGCAAGGCGAAGAAGAAACGGGGTCAAGTGATTGCTAGCGCGCATGCGCACGTCAGAACCCAAGTTTGTATTCGTATTTTTTTCCCAGTACTCTTTATAAAAAGAATAATCCGAAAATACAACATTAAACTCACTCTAAAGGGGCTCCTTGATGACAGAAAAAATAAAATAGCATTACAGAATATGAGCTGGAGAGGCACAGGGAGGACTAATCGATCATAGAACTATATGTTATGTATTTTTTGGTTAGTAATTAACTGGCTATGGTAAGTACAATGAAATTAATGTATGACAACCCGCTCACGATGTCACTGAAATATACCAACATGATTGTGTCCTATGATCTACCAATTTGTTTGGCTTGAGAAAAGCCATCGATGATTTTGCACTCTACTCGTAAGGACTGTAAATCCATTCATGAATCGGAAGAAGGGAGCGGTTGAGAGCAGAGAGCAAAACAGTTGCATTACTATTGAATTATCAGCAGAATTTTGCGGTCCTAAGACTGCGCATTATTTACAGATAATCTACAAAATCCCCAGCCATGGAATTATCTGAAATACTGTACAACAAAGCGGAGTATATTGAAACGGTAATGTGTTTAATTGAGCCGTTGTTAGCCACTAACGTCACTTGCTACTTGGCTAGCTAGCGTTAGCTAAAACTCGACGGGTCGTTGGGTGGCCAAAATATACCTGGAATCATTATATTATTTACTTGTGTTCAGTTTACATGCGTAAAACACACTTACAAAGCAATGGTCATCGTTGTATTTTCGTTTCAGGCGTCTGGCAACAAAGTGAGCAGACAGTCAGTGCTGTGCGGGAGTCAGAACATCGTCCTCAATGGCAAAGTGAGGAAAAACATAAATACGAAGGGAAATATATTTTACAGCTTCCCTTTGGAGCCGTTATTTTCTTACGGGTGCACCAATTTGCCTGTACTCGACGTTGTGACATAGCTGTGTGTGTGTGTTTTCTCCTCTCCAGACTATTGTAATGAATGACTGCATCATTAGGGGAGACCTGGCTAATGTCAGGGTGGGCAGACATTGTGTTGTGAAGAGCCGGAGCGTCATCCGACCACCTTTCAAAAAGTTCAGCAAAGGGTGAGCGACTTTTTTTCTTCCGTAGTGTCCAAGGGTTGTAGCTGTTTTCTACATTGCAATACACTCAGGCGTTAAACTGGCTGTATAACACCATGATAAACAATGTCATTTTTACCTACTAGCTGTATGCGTGCATTTTAATACGCAGAAATAGGGGTTTATTCTATTTTCTGGTTGTTGCATGCCGATCTAACAAAGCCTTGACCCCCATCTCTCTATCTCACTCTCTCTTCCTCTCCCCAGAGTGGCTTTCTTCCCCCTGCATATCGGAGACCATGTCTTCATCGAGGAGGACTGTGTGGTCAATGCAGCACAGATAGGTTCCTATGTCCACATTGGCAAGAACTGCGTCATAGTGAGTGGCACAAAACCACACACAGCTCTTAGAAGATGTAATAAAGAAATACGCACACCTAGAAACTGATATACAGAGAGAGATATTTGAACATACACACTCAGTGAGAGAGGATACAAGGGGGGAAAGCAGAGAGTTTTTTGTCCTCCCTGTGCCGGAGGGGTTGAGCAGTCACATGGGAGTCATGTCCGCTTATAGTCTGGTTCAGAGGGACTGACTGAACCCAGTGAGCTGAGCAGACTTGCACACAGACACGGGTTGGATTACGATTCGAAACGGATTGAAGTTCAATTGTGTTATCTTGTCTCGGTTGAGTAACTGATCTTGTCACAGTGGAACAAATTACATTTAATGGTTACCATTGCGCTGTCTGGATTCCACATAGGATAAGTGGATCAGGAGGCTGTTTGAGGAAAAGTTCTATTTGAAAATGGTTAAATAGGCACAATTGTCTTGCTGACTTCAGTGTATAGAAAATGCCAAAATGTAAACCTAACTGTGTTGTGTGCAGTTGTATATCTTGATTTTGCTTTCCAACATTAATAAGCCATATAGACACATGTAATTTGATTTAGAATACCAGCTGTTGTTAAATAGTCTAGCTGATGATGTGAGATGAAAAAAGTGCAACAAAATATTTTTTTCATCCTAAAGTCATCAAGGCTAATTATGATTAATAATCGTGATGACAATATATGGCAAAATAATCAGGATTATTTTAGTCATAGCTGCACAGTTCTGTTTTGGGGTTTAATGGCAGTACACATTGGAAGAATACTAACTGGCTGAAAGTAAAATTCTGAGTAAAATGTTTTTCAACATGAACGATGGTAACTAATCACGGAAAGCAACAAAAGCATGCTACAAATTAAAAGTCTGGTTTTGGGTGTCATTTTGTTATATTCTGAATGCATGAAAGTATCATGTAGCATTTTTATGTTTTCATGGTATAGCAAAAATACCTAAGGGCATTCTTTAATGTGATTGTGATGCAAAATGTACAATGGCCAACATATGTACTGTCTGAAAAGTTTTCTTCAAAGTTGTATATATGATTTAAAAAACAAAAAACTAGTTGGAATTATCAGCACGATTTTCCTGGTTGAAAATATCCTTTTTATTTACTTACTGCTAGGACGGTTTATGTTCAGACCAGCCTCCATCCATTTTGTACTACTGTATAATAGACAGACTAAAGAAAACAGTCCTAGTCAAAGAAAGGATTTGACTTGGTAACTGATGACTTGCTTCCACATTGGTTCTTCTTCATTGGTGTGTTGTCTGCAGGGTCGACGGTGTGTGCTGAAGGACTGCTGTAAGATCCTAGACAACACCGTGCTTCCTCCTGAGACCGTGGTCCCTCCCTTCACCGTCTTCTCCGGATGCCCAGGTCTGTCCCACTACGCAACACACACACTCACACATATATATCTTCAGACACACACTTATAGCGCCAAGAAGAAAGCAAAACCTAATATCTACGTTTGTCCTTTCCTATTCTCACTCCTGTCTCTCTCTCTCCTCCCTCAGGTCTGTTTTCAGGGGAGCTCCCAGAGTGCACTCAAGACCTGATGATTGACGTAACCAAGAGCTACTACCAGAAGTTCCTGCCCCTCAGCCAGATCTAAGTCCCGCCCCCTAACCTTCAACCTTCAACTACCACTATCCCCCCCCCACCCCTTCTCAGCCGATCCCAGGCCGGGGGTTCAGGATCCCTCATCAGACTGACACGGACTCTTTGAGATCTCACCTCCTCTCCTTCACCACTCAGAAGCCCCGAGTTTCTCTAGTTTGAGTTCTTAGAGTATGAGGAAAGGCGCATTTTAAGCTGCACTAGGAAACGTTGCAATTTTCAACTTCAACACCCAGAAATCATGTAAGGTCATGACAGTAAACCGCACACAGCTCGCTCATGTTTACCAACCCAGCCGGTCTGATGCTTTATACCAAAGGGACAAGAGAGGGAAAAGAATTGGAATTTTAGGCAAATTAGGTGAATCTACAGTGTCTCAATTTTTACATTAAAACCTGTCCTAGTGCAACTTTAAATTTGAGGACTTGAGGACAGAGGTTGAAAGCTGAATATTGAGAGAAACTCGAGGTCTTCTGCACGGCTGCTGATAATCGCAGAGAGAAGAGAAACCCAGAGTCGCACATGTGCGTTTGCGTCCACCTGTGGAGGAACTCTCGGCTCTCCGGCTCTCTTGACAGCAGCTCGGCGTGAAGGAAAGGAGATGAGGGAAGGATAGGAGGCGAGGAATGGAGGTGGTTGAGGACTGTCGGGACGCAGCCCCGTTTTTATTTTACCTTCTATGGACCAAACCGGAGCAACAGCGGTTGTCGTTTGATGACTTGGACGCGGACTGTACATCTGAATTACATCTACTGACAGCGAAGAAACATTACTTATGGAAATTTTCTGTTCAGTTTGCATCCTAGATACGTTAGGAGTGCGCGTTTGTTTGCTTTCTCCTTTACAGATTTGCAGATGCCACAAAACCATTATTTAATGCCGTGTGTATTTTTATGTCATTATGTTTCAGACGATCAAATTAATTGTAACATTAAGACTAGTTTGGTGTTGCGCTTGCATAGGTGGGTCCTGTGTATTTTGCTTCTGACGCTTTGTGTGTGCATACAGCAGCCGGAGCCAACACCTCACATAGTACAGCAAATAAATAAATGCTTTAAAATCTGCTTGATATGAGCCTGGCTCTGTCTTGTACACTAAGATAGAAATCTATATACCTTTTCATCCTTTGTTTTCCTCCAGCAATCTGGGAGATGCATATACAGTAGAAAAGCCAGGCCTTGGTCCTTCTGATGCTCTCCTCTGGCCCCACCTAGTGGCGTGCAGCAGGACTACTTTCTTTAAAGGAAGACGCCAACCCTTAAGAGAAAAAGAAAATCTGCTTTTCCCTCATCATTATGCGCCAAAATCTAATCAGATCATCTACTGTACAGGGGGAACCTGTGGTGTGAGTATGAAGTATCTATCATGTGTTGTTCTTGAGTTACTGTGTTCACAGGAATGTGTTTACATACAGACAGACAGATGCCACCATGAGGACATAATGTCCCACAAACCATAAACATCAGAAGAGCAGGACAAAGAGCATACATTCCTGATAATTTTGAAAAGCCTCATCCCTCACCTAAACACAAGCTTCCTTACACTGGAATGGAGGGTTTTGTGGGTCACATCACTCTAGCTCTATAGCAAATATGGCTACTTTTCCTGCATACTTTCTCAAAGACCTGAAAGTTACATTCATTATCCGATCACTTCCAGGCACGTACAGGAAAAAAAAAGAGCCACCAAATGAAACAAAACTGTCATTTTCCTTTTTTAATGAAACATAGTACATCAAATTGCAATTCAATGGTTTTGTTTTATTTCTTTTACAATGTGAACCACATATATCATACCAACACCTAAATGTTAAGTATATAGATTAGCCATTTATTACTTTTTAAACAAATAAGTATCAAGAAACAGCTGATAATAGTGTTGGCTCCAGAGAGACGTGGCATGAGTCAGCCTTTTAAACAATGTGGATGAAGTCCGGTGATTGGTTGAGGGGCAGAAAAACACACGGTGCCCCCTCTATTATAACAGCCTAGTCAGTGGGGTCAATGCTGCAGGTAGGACCAGTGGTATTGGAGAGATGGCACAATCCCGTTCTGTGCTATTAAGTCTTCAGACACAAAGTATATACCGAGATGTAGATTTTACAAGACCACAAGCCTGTGGCTAAGTCTTCAGTCAAGGATAGAGAAAATAAAATGGCCTCTTAAAAAAAGGGGCTACTCTGATATTTTGAATTTTAAGTTTATTTTTCCTTTCACCAAGCACTTTACACCGGGGAGAAAAATAATCTTCAGCTTCCCTTTACTTGACTTGTTAGCATTTACTGAAACCGTGGGAAAGCTATAGCTACAGGTTTGTAGCTAACCATGCCGTTTGGTTTCAATGAGGAATGCTACCAAAGCTATGTTAGACATAAAGACACAGTGTGCCAAGTGTCTGGTGAGGAAACCACAGAAAATTCAAAATGCATTCCTTTGATTTAATGGAGAACGCGTGGATGAGATGGCTGCTAAAAAGCCCTGCTGTCAGGCTAGGCCCCAAGACTCAGCCCTGCATCTCCAAACCTCTGCCTGCTCAACACAGCAGATTCTCCCATCAGCACTTTGCAAGGTTGAGCCCCACTGATTCAACTGCACTGGGTTCAAACTGTCACTTTTAGGGCAAAGTTCCTATTCAAGAAACGTGGATCCTTCCTATGTTTTTCGTTGTTCACAACAGTTGTGAAAGTCGAAGCTATTGAGAATTATGCGAGACTTTTGTTTTTGCAAAAGATATATTGTCAAAGAGTTTACGTGATCCTCACCGTGAGTTACTTGTTGACCCTCCTTCACAGTAACCAGGAGGTTCTCTGTAGCTAACTCAACCTCACTCCTCAGGTCTTCATTTCCCAATATGCGCTTTACATTTTCCTTAATTTCATTCAGTGGTTTCACTACTACGCAAGAAGAAAACCCTAAAGACGTTCTTTATTCTGACAGAGACAAATTTTTAAACCTGGTTCATTTTTTTTTTCTGGCTAGCCAGCAATCATGTAGGAATACAAAAGCCAACCTACACATACATGAAATCTTTGACCAAAATGTAACAACAGAAGTTGAAAACTGGCATGCTTAAACACAAATAAGGAAAATCCACTTTCCTGGTCAGAAATGTGAAGGGGAGTGAACAAGTCAGCAAAAATGAGGAGAGCAGAGAAGGAAACGTTGACATCTCACAAGTCAGTTGTAGGGACTGTTACAAATATTAAGTTACCTGCCAAACTGACTGTACCACTACTAGGGCAGAGCATCACCGGAAATCTTTATAATACATTTACCAATTTGGTGACCGACTCAAGATCGCTTCCTATGCTGAATGAAAGCATACTCCATGATGCACTTGAGTATATTATGCCCACAAACGAGCATAATCCTATATTTGAAAGCTCCAATACACGTTGCCACAATTTGGTACAGCAACACTAGGCGTTATTTTTCAATCCTCAAAATACACCCGAATTTCTGACTCGTGTGATGGCAGCATCTCGCGCTCCTCTGGTCTTCCCAACAACAACAAAAAAAAAAAAAAAAAAAAAAAAAGGATGGAAGGCAACATCCATTTCCGAGAATGAAACCAGCCCCGAGTTGCATCAATCATCTTCTGAACCAAGCAAAAATCAAACCTATCCACATCTCAATAATGCACACACCCCTTATACAAAAAGCAGGCCGCGCCCCGACGCCCGAACCGACACTCTAGCTCCGAGTCATCGAGTGGCTCATGTGCACTGGGGTTAGTATGTTCGGGAGACGCTGCCTCTGCAAGAACATTTCTGTGATTTATGCTTTTCTACAGCACCGATTATCTTCCAATAAGTTAAACCATTCCCCACAGGCAGGCGAGGGAAGGATTAGGGTCGTCTGTATAGGGCCGGATGAATACAAGCGGAGCCCACGCACAGTAACGCTCCAACACATGATGAAACACTTTTTTTTTTTTTTGCGTTTTTTTTTTTTTTTTTTTTTTGAGGATGCGCGTTGGAGCCGGAGGTGTGCGCGTGGGCTCCATTTCTAGTCGTCGTACGTCTTGTTTTTTTTTTTGTTTTTTTTGCCAAGTGCCCGCCGTGAAGTAATGCGTGTATCGGCCACAAGCGGGCCTGTTGAAGGGCTGGAGAAGGCTACAACTGGGATACAATGGAAGAGTTGATTTGTTTGCATGAGTTAGAGGTGAAAGCTAAGTGCAAAAATCATTATTGCAACTCTCATTAGAATAAATCACACGATCACATAAAACAGCAGCTGCTTTTGTAATAAGACTGGGGGGGGGGAAGGGGTGGGGGGGGAGGGGGCGTCGAAGTCTGCAAACAGGTCGATGTCCGAGAAGCTGTGACGACAAAGAAACTTCTTTTTCCTTTCCGTTACCACCGACAACACACACACAAAAAAAAAAAAAAAAAGGTGGAGAAAGAACGTGAAATTAACTTGGCTATAACTGCTGCAAACAGTGGCAACAAACCTAGAATTTTAACACTGGTGGTTGAGAAACAAAAACAAAAAAAGAAAGAAAGGGCGACTGGCTGAACTAAATCTAACCACTGTTGAAGCAAGAGTAGTTAGCAGAGAAAAAAGGTCTAAATATCAAAACGTCAATAGCCTGCTATTGGTAGATGAGCTGTCAATCGAGTAGCCGGTAGAGATGTGACCGGTTACGGGCGGCAGATGAAGTCGGGGAAGACGCCGCGGGTGTGCTCCTATTGGGCGATTTAGCTCTACCGCTGACAGGCATTGTCAAAAGTGAGAACTGCGATAATGGTGACGTAACAGAAAGGACAGGCGGGTCGTTTCGAGGCAGAGACGGGTCTCCGACAGAGTTGGGTCCGACGTTTGGCGAAAAACAACTGAATTCACTGAGTGAGACGATTTGATCATGGCCCTCGTTTCCTTATTAAGGGGGTGGGTGAGGATGAGGGGGGTAAAGGGAGGGAAGGGCACAGATGTGTCAAGGGTCGAGTGGCTTTTTTTTTTTTTTTTACGTTTAAAGCAGCACAGTGCATTTTCACCCCTTTGAGAAGATCTGCGTCCCAGAACGAGTCGGTGGCTTCTTTCGTTGTCTCCTTTCCGGCCGTTCGGCCCCATCAGCGGTAACGGAGGACCGTGTGACGTCCTCCTCCGCACTCATCAAGTGCTTTAATCTCAGATCAGTGACCTCTACTAAGAAGGGTAAGGAAAGGAGACAAGGAAAAGGATTCATCCACCATTTAAATACACTACACAGAAAGCCTCCCATGCCCGTTTTCATTTTCAGCCCAGATTCTCTGCACAGCCAGCCATCCAAACGTCTGTCTGTCCATCCGTCTGCATGTCTGTCTTAAGCCCATCCATCCCCCCTCTCCAAGCCTCGGCTCCAAAGGCCCCCCCCCTTACACAGCCAGGCAGCAGATCAGATCATCCTGTTGCGTTTGTGAGTGGGGGAGTCCGTGATGACATCACTGCACTGGGTGGAGTTTCGTTTCCTGGCCCCTCCCCCTCCGGCAGAGGCGGAGCCTGTAGAGTCCAGATGCAGTGCCATCTCCTCGGAGATGAAAGTGTTCAGGTCCACGTCGTGGAGCCCGTTGCGCCTGCTGCGGCACACCGGTCCCGAGCCCGCGCCGCCTCCGCCGGTACCGGCGCCGCCTCCGTTACTGCTGCCGCCGCCCCCGCTCACGTGGGTGGGAGACCCCGGAGCGCCGGAACGCACACTGATACTTGCCATGGCTCCGCTCAGACCTAGGGGAGGAGGAGGAGGAAGGATGGAGAGGAGAGAGCAGCAACAGACAAAGGGCATCAGTGGATGGAGAGATAAGCTAAGCTACCTCATTAAAAACAAATAAGCTCTTTGGTACACTTGCTGCTGTGTAACGAGAAGTTCGATAGCAGTTTCAATAGTGCGTGTCCAATATAATATTCATTTACTTTGCTATGGTGCATGCCAGTGCTTCAGCACACTGTATGCTTAGAAAGTCCTAGTTAGCTTAGCATCATCTCAAAAGTGTTAGCATATAGGCTACACTGTAGCACACTAAGCACGGACTAAACAGGTGAAGTAGGAGAGCTACACTATACTGACTTACAACCTAGCACACGTGTAGTGTGAAAGAAAAAACTGCAAGTAAGCAGCTCACTGACAGGAGTCAACATCATTAGTAAAAGTCAGTAACTCAGGCAGCTGAGCTATTTCCGTCTCTGTTCCTGTCTCCATATTGGAATTAAAAGGAGAAAAGGAGTCACTGGGTTCAGGCTTTCTTCAGAGTCGCATTGTCTGGATGTTTGCCACTACACAGCATTTGAAGCAGCCATATCTCTCTCATACACACACGGGCCATGAGTTGGTGCCAAAATTTAGGTTGAACAAAACCATTACCGTGGGAAATTTGTTCTGGCTTATACAAAACTCCCACAGTAACGAGCACAAACAGGCACACAAAATTGTACTTGGGCCGCTGTTGGCGACAGTGCCTGCGACCATACGAGGCAGGTGACAGGTGCAACATCAAACCACTCTGCAGCAAACCAATCAAGAAACCATTTCATGAATGCACTCATTTTCCCAAATGTAATGTTCAGGAAAATACTGCCTAATTGGCAGGTATAAACTGCTTTCCTGATGCCGTTTTCTCATTTAAAATCCAACTGACAAAATCCTTCCAAACTTGCCTTCACCACAATGGTGAGAGGTTATGAAAAAACATACCAGCTGGCTATGTGCACCAGATGTCTTAAGAAATAGAGGTATGTTTTAATCACCTTGTGCCAGACATGTAATCAGACAGAAAAATCACACTGTGAATCCGATTGTGCAAGTGGGTCAAGGCAGAATGTCAATACGAAATCCGATTTTCTATCAAAACCAAAAAGTCAAAACTATTTTGTCTGTCCCAACACACACACAAAATTGTGAAATGCAGAAGGCATCTGTTGATTGAGAAAGGAGATGTACTGCCACCCCCTGACACAGACCTACTTGCATTTCTGTAACCTAAACCACTACATGCCCAACATGACCCACCCTAACCTCAGCTACACCCTAAAAAGGCCCCCTTTCAAAGTGAGGATGCATGGATGGAAGTATTGTATTCTCATATACCCTGACAGACACAGTACACCACAAATCCCAATATGATATAACTGAATTGCAAATAGAAAATCAGTTGCATCTACATATTCAAAAGCAGGGCCCATAAATAACCCCCTGGCATTAGGTTAAGTAAGGCATTCACAGACGCATGGGGTTGACTAACAGTACACCACTGGCCAATAGTTACACACAAAACACACTCTTATCTCTGAGCCACGTGTGGCAGAGTGTGGTGACTGAAGGACACATGTGCTCTCTCAAACACACTCTCACACTTTTATATGAGGATTGTTGTGAAACACAATATTCCCAAGAATCAGACTAAGAAAATCATTCACTAAATCAGGTGAAAACAACTGTATGAGTATGGGATCCAATTCATATTTCAACACTTTGGTCTGAGGGACACATAAGAGTCTGTATGAAACTCTCATATTTCACAACCACTCTATGGTACAGTGCAGAGCCTTCCATCTATCAAAGTTGTCACATTCAGGGGGTCCCCAACTTTTTTAAAACTCCAGTGATTCAGCTGTCAGGCTGGCCTCTTGAGTCAAATGTTAACCTATGCCAGCCGAAGGTCTTCACTAGACTGATAGAGGATCTAAAGCGTAAACAACAGCACATACACACACCTCTAACAGACACATAACCAAGGACCAGGACGGAAAAACCCTGCATTACATCTCAACGAAACGTCTCTTGTTTAGACTTTGCACAGGTGTGTAAACTGTGATGCAGGCTTTCGCATTACTTTTCTTACCATGCAGTGCTATGGCCTCCCTGAAGGGCTGGAGGTCTGTCTCCACAGACGAGCCAGTCTCGGGTGACGGGTTGGCCCGGCTGGGGGCCACCATGGCCAGCCGCGGGTTGGCCCTGCTACTCCTGGGTGGTGGCGCTTTGCCACAGAGGAAGCTGATCAGGTCCTCCCTGCGGATGGTTCTCCGGCGCTTCTTCACCCAGGCCAACACGTCCTGTGATCCAATGCAATAGCGATCCGTCAGTCACACGTTTCATTTCATTAACTATGACTCCTAACAAATTCCACAGTGATGCCTTTTCTCGCATTATACGTCATCTCTTATGTGAAACGTGTAGTTTGTTATTATCTGGTTCCCAAATGTCAAACATGAGCTGGGAAGTTTAATATAGCACATTTTGTTCAGATACGCACAATGCTAGTGAGGTGCATCACAAAGATAATAAGATAACAAGACAAACCTTGTTACGGCGTTGATGGCCTATCTGGATGCCCAGATCAAAGCTTCTCTGGTGGGCCTCCACACTCTCTGTGGTGGTGGACAACATAAATAAGCAGTGTGGGAAAAAAATACATATTTATCTTGCACACCAATGCAAATTGGTTCTGTACCTGATCATAAGACAACTATCCTCGTAAACACCAATGAATACAATCCCCCCCGCGTTTTTTATTTATTTAACAAGCCTGTATCTACCTCAAACCATTAGTAAATCTAAACATCAGAAAGATTTTTTTCTGTATCTTGCGTGAGCTGAAACACATGTGACTGACAGCTTTTAACGGACAGCTACTCACTTCCAGAGGCTACCAGCCAGTCAACACTGGCTAGTGCTGCTAGCATAATCTACCTTTGCATCCTCTGTCCATTTCTTCCAGAGGTGGAGGGCCAAATCTAGATTCAGACCTAGATCCTATTCACACACACCACTAAAGCAACCTCTCTTTCACTGGAGAATTCCTAACAATAGATTACAAAAGCCACATGTTCCACCAGTGTTGGTCAAGTCTAGGTTTGAGCCAAATTCTATCCCTTTATCCTACAATTGTAGTTTCATTGAAGAAAAAGCCCTACAAGCCCTGCAGTAGACAGATCAATATGCAGCTGTTAAGAGAGATAGCGTCCAGGTCTGTTTACCATTTGATGGACGGGCCTGTCAATGAAAACATGTCTACATTTACAAGTACAGTGATAGCCAGCTACAGTCTAAATCAATGGTAAGATGCTCAAAACAACTGTACAAGTAGGTGGCAAATCAATAAGTCAAACTCAAAACACAAGGATTGAGAGAGAAGACATGTGGTTACCTTTGTAGAGGTTGGTAACCGCCGTAGCGGCATTTTGAAATGGCACCCACAATGACAGGCCCTGTTGATGGCATACTCTGTCTGTGGGAGGAATGGGAAAATATGTTTCAATACATGACCGAGATGCACTCCCTCACCATGGCTAATGTGGACACTACACTTTGGTTAATGCCTGCAGCCTTACAATAGATTAAGATTAATGCGACCATATGACAACAAAACATCTGAGAGGCATGAGAGCTCGCTGATTATAGGGTTGACGTTTAGACCATTTTCATTCGCCATTTTGTCTTGCATCTAGAATTGCAGAGACGGGCTTTAGCATAAAAATAACTGTCAGCCAGCGCTAGATGGCCAACTCGGCAGCTTGTTAGTAGGAAAGCACCGACACACCAACTTAACTGCCCCCTCAGCAGTAAAGTTGTAAAGCCATGTCAAACATACTCCCCAACATGGGTTGACTAACAAGCTGAGTTCAGTTAACTTCAACTTGAGTTTGAAATTACTCTAGTCAACACTATCATAGTATATTAGACAAATCAACAATTCCATAGTCAACCAATAATATCCTCGCCATTTTGTCCGATTATAACGCTAGCTATGCGTTGCTAATAAAACTGCTCACTCAGCAGCAGACCAGGCGTTTGAATGCCAAGTGCGCTAAGTGCCACTTCTTTACTTTAACTACCCATGTTCATAAAATAGCCATGTGACATATCCCCCATTTAAAGAGAAGGTAGCACTGACAATGTATAGCAATCTGTCATCAGGGAATGTCGCGTAGCTATGATTGTTGTTACCATCGCCATTTTGTAACTTAGCCTAGCTAACGTTAGCTAGATATAGCTAGTAAACAGTCGACGACGTTTGTTGACACCAAGGGATATGTCTGCCAAGTTAACTTTAGCCACCTTTGGTTATGTTAGTCAAATTAGCTAAAGGTGGCCATCATGCAAAACAGTTGTACATTGGCAATGGCGAGGTGATCCGTTCTCTTTGTCGCTAACACAAGCTAAATTTAGCTTTGCCCCAGTCAGCTGCTACATCGCACTGGCTAACAGGTTAGCTGACAAGCTAGTTAGCTTTCTCCTGTAAACTAACGTTAACGTCAGTTCACAGTAGCGTTCGCTAGGTAGCTAGCTTGCTAACTAGCTAGCGGTACTAACTACGAAGTTAGCTAAACTAGGAAACAGAAAGCACTGGTTTGGACCTTTGTATAATTGTGCAACAGCAGTGGCAGAGTTCTGGAAGAGATGCCACAGTTTGTCTTGGTCGTTATCGGCCTCCTCCTCGTTTGGTTCCCTTTGCTCCGCTTCGGCCAAACACTGCCGCTCCCATTTTGAGAACCAATGCTCGGGTCCGTGTTCCTGAATCTCCGAGTCTCCGTCTTCCTTCTTCTCCTCCATTTACTGCACCGAAACTTAGGGAAATATCTGCCTCAGTGTGCTAAAAGATGAATTGCTGGACAGGGTAAAAAAAAACTACGTGAGTAAATTCATTAATACTATTAGTGTTTTTACTATTTCGCAACACAATGTATCCTCCGCCACTACCGTCTGTGAAGAGACGCTAAACTATTTTTCCTAGTTGCCGACGTTGGGCTATATACAAGGCACACTACCCTGTTGTGCGCTTTAGCCCACCCTTTCGTCAAATTTCTACCGTCAATTGGCTACACGTGCACTGCAAGGCGGGCCTGGATTCTCAGCGAAACATTTCATTGGGTCAGCGACACATCCGTCACTGCAATGACACAAAAGAACCTCCATGAAAATTCCTCATTACTAAAGCTTGCGTGAGAGTGAGAGTTTTATCATAAACTACACACTGCTAGAAATAAAAGGTGTATGTCTCTTGCACAGAACCTGTGACTGCTGTAGAAGGGGAAGCGGGTATTAGAGATAAACTAGCAAACATAATTTTTCACACAACAATATTGTATAATACACCCATCTTCTGCTCGCACTGTAGGCCGCCTTGGTCTTAGCAGCAGTAGTTTAACAGTGTCCAATACCTTCTCCAGCTAAAACAATGGTGATCTATTAATAGAATAGAATAGAATAGAAAAGAATAGAATAGAATCTTCTTTTATCTTACACACCATCCACTAATGAATTCATGTCTTACTCACAAACTATAGCAGCCTAATCGTATACATTTTATAGGGATACAATACAGATATCACAGCAAAATTATAATCCCTATTGGAATATTATAGTGATGCCGTAAGAGAAACAAATACCATAAAGTACGATTAGGTCATAAAGTAGTCGAACACTATAAATCCCTCTGGGGTTATTACATGAATATTTGAGTCATTTCTCGTCTGGGCTGAGAGGACTCGCTTCCTAGGAAAGGATTTGGGTATTAAAAACCATACGGCGGCTCTAATGAGCACCAGACGAGACAAAAGATGAGATAAGATAAACGAGAGTGAGTCAGCTCAATATTAAACCCAACTGCGACTGCATCTTGGCCACAACAGGCCGGTGCAGTCCCGTATCCCGCCGCTAGATGGTGCTATTGGCCCACAATGTGAAGGCCGCATCTGTTTCAGCACTGCAGCTAGGCGTCTTCTGACTGAAGGGCCTATCAACGCGACTGAGCGTCTGATACCCGACACTCCCTCAAGAGAAATCACTATAATATTCCTATAGGGAGTGTGTTTGTAGCACTCAAGTGAGTTTATAGTGCCTTTATCATACTTTATGGTAGGCCCGTTTTTATTTCCTAGTATCACTATAATATTCCTATAGGGATTCATCATTTTGCTGTAATATATTCTCCAAGAGAATATAGGACTATTTTGTTGTTGTTTTTATTTTTTAAATATTAATAATAAGTAGAAATCCAACAGTTAGTGTATGGACTGGTTAATTTAACCACTTAATAATTAAAAACTGTGCAGTGCTGCCCAGCGGGCTCCATCCGTCCACTTAGTTGTTTACATATTTATTCATTTACACCCGCGCACACACACACACACACACACACATATATTTTCTGTGATTTAAATAGCTCGTGTGAAAATGTCCCCTCTAACTGACTTAGACTTAGTGACTTTTGGTATCTGAGAAAAAGTGTAGAAAAAAAGTTAGTTTTGATTGATAGCAATCTCGCAGGGGTATTAACGGAATCGTATTGGGTATTAACGGAATAGTCTACAATATTTTTACCTTGAAGGTTTTCAATATATGTTGAGCAGCCTATTAGTCAAACCCATTGTATAACTGAAAAAGCACGGTAGTCAATCTTTTTTTCGAAATTCCTTAAAAGTGAACTAGGTTTGTAACATTCATGTAACATCCAATAGATTATAGGGATATGTGGAATTATATAGCCTCAAGCTACATTTGTATCACTGACAGAATGTATAGCCTACTACTTCTCATGAAAAGACCTATTAGACTCCTCATACACTTTAAAATAATACAATAGGCCTACTAATATTACAGCAAAACTATAACTCCCTACATAAATATTGTAGTACCATAGGTGAAAGACACCATAAAGTTTCTAATAACTTACTATTAAGTAGGCTACCACTGAAAACCTTTAAATCCCTATAGGAATAGTATACTAACACCATAAAGTAAGACAAAGGTTACTGTCAAATCACTTTTGAGTACCACAGACGCACTGTAAAGTCACCTAAGGAACATTACAGTAACATTATAGTGATTTCTTCATTCGGGTCGCTTAATGATCTGTTAATCAATAGGCTGTGAGCCTGATTGGGGGCCCCATGCATCATGCGCTCATCAATGGCAGCAGGCTGTCAATCCTACCATTTCTAATCAGCTATTGTTATTTTTAAAAAAACAACGATTTTTTTTTTTTTTTTTTTGTAATAGATGCATATGCCTAATCCATATCACATAACATCGATGTAGACTCGCTGGGGCTGGGCTATGATTTCGCAGGGCCCATCCTAGCAGCCAGTGAGCTGCAGGCCGTCTCCGCCAGTGTTTGGATCTCCATGCGGATGTGACATTTCAGAGAAGAGCGCGACCGCCATTTTGAGATTTACCTCGACTCAACATCACAAACCACGGGAGCGGGTGAGAGGCACAGGCTATGACCGGGCAAATTTCTTCGTAGAAACAAGCGGTTAGAAATGCGACGAGGTGCCGCGTTTGGTCGTTTATCGTGTTAGGGCGGTTTGGATGCACGGGGATATTGTTTTTATGTCGGACCGTGGCAACTCTTGTCTCCGCGAACTTCTAAATTAGTGCTATTCCATATTAGAAGCTGGTTTGAATGGATAGCTTTTTTCTCCGCTCTCCCCCAGACGAGGGACAATCGGAGGAGCACACGGACTGGGGATATTGCAGACAAAGTTGTTGAATGTGTGTCGATAGCAAATGAGCCTTTGTTTTCATTGTTGTTGTACCTATATCATTAGTTGGCTGCCCAGTGTCAGGTAGCTTAGCTATAAACAGGGTATTTGTTTCTCCGGCTGCAGGTTGTGGTGTGAGTTGTCTTTCTCACCTCGCATATTGCCCCACATTTCCCGGGGTAAAGCCGGATTGATTTAGCTAATTCAGCGGGCCTCCCTCCTTGGAGCCCTAGTCATCCCCTGCCGTCAGCGACTCGCACCCATCAAGGCGCCGAGATTGGGCGAATAGCGAGCAAATACGTCCGCGTTTCTCTGCCTGCTCCCCCGCCGACCTCCCCTCCTCAATCCCCGGCGCTGACAGCAGAAAAGGCCGAGGTCGTGATAGAGCAGGCCCAGCCGCCTAGGCTCGACCTGTCTACCCCACCTCCGCATCCTACAACACCTCACCAACAGCCCAGAACCCGGTTCCCCACTGAGCCGACCCTGGACAAGGTCGAGGGGAACAAAGATAACAGGCAGCACCACATCACAACAACAGTTGCCAACATGAACCACCATCACACTCAGCAACAGCAGCAGAAAGCCGGCGAGCAACAGCTCAGCGAACCCGAGGATATGGAGATGGAAGGTAAGAAATGGTCAGAAGAGACAGGGACGGACACTTTCAAACGTTATTTGTTATTATTTCACGGCTGCATGAGTAATGCATGAACTTTTATGGCGCAAGCTGAGCTCAACTTTACAGTAAACACGAAGGCCTAAAGCTAGCTGGGATAGCCGGCTACAATTTTGCTGATGGTGCGTCCATTGCAGCATACTTCTGTGCAGCTGACCTCATTTGCGTTATTGCGAATGTAGCGTTACTTCGCTCTGTATGCTTGCTATTTTTCAATGTTCGCAAATGCCCGAAAATGGGTTGATATTTATCCGCAGAGTTTCGTAGTTAAGCCACACGAATCATTCATTCGGATCAGTCACTGTATTTCTGAACCGTGTTGGCTAAACTGTCCAGTTTTTGTTCATGTTTTCTGCTATAAACTAGACAACTTACCAGATGCGGCTGCCATATAATCGTCGTTTAGAAACAAATGTGGCCATGGAATTCCTAGCCCCACTGGTTTGTGTTTAAATGTTTGTAAACAGTGTGGTTGTGCCTCTGGCCTTGGCTTGCAATTAACATGGCAATTAATGACCAGTCGCTAGGTAAATTATGCTGTTACTTTCACTTAAGAGAGATGTTACGAGTTAATTTTGACAGTTATCGGTACCTACGGATCAGCAACAAAGCCAGTAAATACCCAATGAATAAAGTAGTGTATCGTTAGCTGGGCTAGCTGATACAATATAGACCGTTAATAACCTTCGAACAGAATACGTTCTCTTAGCTTATTAGCTAGCATCGTGTCTAATGGCTTGTGAATGTCTGGTTGGGGAACTTGCGGCCCTGCAAAGTACGTTATCGGTTAACATTACCGAAGCGAGATCTGTCAATTTGGTTCTGAAAACATTGAGTCGGTGGAGCTAATTTCTTGTAAATGCATTTTGTGTGGATGGCGCCAGGCATCTCTCTTAGTCCACTTTGCAGTAATAACGCAGATGAAATGACGTTATGCTAATAACTTTACAAGCGGGACAGCTAACAGTAAGCTAGGCAATTAGCCCCAAGGCACACTTCCTCACGTTCATTTGCAGGTTAGCATGCTAGTTAGCTAATAAGCTAATGCTAGCGAAGGGGGTGTGTGGTGTTCCAAAATGGTGGCTTGTATTTTGCAACGATCGATTTATAGCTAGCCAGTTGGGCCTTTCCTTGAGTGCAACTTTGTTTACATTTTTAAGATTTAATGTTTTCCTCAAATAAGCCAGAATTTTCCAGTCGCCCCTAATACTAGGTAACTGTATATGTAACTTCGTTTGGTGAATTTTTTTTTTTTTTCATCCAGCATTAAACATAGCTTGTTAGCTGGTACTAGTGAATCTAGCTAGCCAATAATGGCCCGAAGACGAAGCTGTGGCTAATGTTAGCTAGCTGGCTAGCTAGATGCGTCAATCCTGATTTGCCAAATTGGCTGTGCTAAAACCAGCTCAACCATTCTTGCAGAGCATCACGATATAAACGGTCTAAATGATACATCAGGTTAGTGTTATGGTCGTTACTTTGCTGACGTTTGACAGTCTGTAATGTAAAATTTGTGAAAGTGCTGGCAGGTAGTTGCTGCTGCGGCAAGCAAGGCCCGCATGGGGGCTCGCCTTCACTGGCAGGCAGCGCGGGGATTTGCTGCTTCATTGTATGAAGGACCAACGCGTGGAGCTCGCCATTTTTAATGATCTCTGTTTTGTTAGTCCGGTTTGGAGTCAAGATCACATCTGTCAGCGTTTAGCAAACGTTTCACCCGCAGAGCGCCCTTCCTACCAGCATTTTTATTTATTTATTTATTTATTAATGTCAACTTTGGATTAGGCAAGGCTTGTGGAAGCCCTTAGCATCACTGCGTCATTCAGTCCTTGTGATTTTGTGATCTGTTCACACACAGTGTTGCTTTTATCTTTTCCTTACTCAACAAACAAATGTGCCAAACAGAAGACAGCTCTAGGCAGCATTTAAATTGTTAATCTTTTTTTTGTAGAGAAACCACTTTCCACATTAGTAGCAGGTGCATCCACTAGACTTCATTTTGTGCCTTCCTAACCCCCGGAGTGCTGGCTCACTCACCCCACTGTAGTCTCATTGTCCCCTGATTTATTGATCACTGCCTACCAATTCTGCCTCACAACTATTGTGAAAACAAGAGGGCATGATACACTCACTATGTGAGCGGTACCAACCTGCAGCCACATAGTACACCCTTGTCTCTACTAACCAGCGTGATGTGACCACAGGCTAACCACTTACATGAACACGTACTCATTTCCTTTGTGGTATTAGGCTCCAGAGATTTGCAGTGAAATGCCTGATGACATTCCACCCTCAGCTCTGCATATTTCAGGCATTTCATCCATTACGCCAAGGCAATATGACTAATGATGCAAGACTGTCACTGCCACAGGGTCAGTTTGCTGTTTTTGTTTAGTTAGGTCCCAATGGTTGGTGTGCCTGCCTGGTGGCCCTTACCTGTCTACTAAGCTATTTCTAACCAGACGCCTTCATTATAAAACACTGATTTGTTCAGCCAAATATTCATACTAGGAGAGAATCAAATAAGGAGGATAGTAAGTTGGTAAATAATTGTTTTCAAGTCAGATTTCCACTCAAATCTATTGTCAACATTAGTATTTAATAATTTAACACAAGGGGTTTCTTTCCCCCTCATCCTCCCTCATATTGTCCCTTCAAAGTAGAGAGACACGGCTTACTGTGGTGCGATGCATCAGACAGCGTTTGATTCCAGTGCCAAGTCATTGTAACAGGATCAGCTGTGCTGTTATAACCTTGTAGCTGTAGGTTAAACACAGATAAGGAGATGTTTTTTTTTGTTCACTCAACTTAAAACTGTCCCATGTGAGAATTCTTTTTTATTGATTATTGAAAAGTTTTTACTCCTTGTTTTCTTCCATGTTTTCCAGGGGGCATGAACTTTAAAATATTAGAACGCGTTTGTTTTTGTTTTTTTGGGACTCCTCACTTTGGTGGAAAAAGTGTGCACATTTATCAGCATAACAGGTTGTCTTACTGCTGTCCACAGGTTGTCATTTAGGCACTTATTGTGCTGGTTGCCAAATCTAGGAAAAATATGTTTGAAAATAATATTTGAACCACTTGAGATGCACTTGATTTCCCCCTGCCAGCCACCAAACTGTCTTCAAAAATAACAAGCTGCAAAGTAAGCCAAATTAAGCCCTCATCATGTTTTTGTCAAATACAAAATCCTTTTGTGTCCCGGCTCTGGCTGCCACCGATTCCAGCGGCCGATCTTTGTTTTGCCATCACGCTGCCCCGTTAATAGTAGCGTCTCCTCGGCCCCCGGGCTCCTGGGGGGGGGGGGGGGAGTCGCAAGGAGAGCCCGGAAAAAGGTGGGCGGGACATGAAGGTCTGTCACAGGAGTTGACTGACAAACGCGCGCCGTGAGCAGGGTGTAATCCACTTGGGGGAAAATGAGGTCAGTCTTCCTGGGGCAAGGCGGACTCGGTCAGTAATGTTACCTGGAGACGTGTGCAGAGACACAGACACTGCCAGCTCGGAAGGAAGACGGGTGACTGTATACATTGAGGGAGACAGACACAGGAACGCCTTTCCATGGAGCCGTACACTGGGATTTAAAGGAGGAAGGATGGATACATTTCCCCGGGTATTCATATCAACGCTGCCACTTCTCAAGTCTATCTTCTGTATTGTCGTCTTCGTCGTCATCACAGGCTTCACTCGGCCCCCTTGAAGTCTCTTCCGAAACCCCCCCCTCCGTGATTCTGTCATCGACGTGTTTTGATAGACGAGACCGCGCGCCGAGCCGTCTCATTATTTGGCCCGGGATAATTGCTGTCCTCTCGTGTGCGTGTGTTTTTGTTTGAGCGATGACTTGCAGCTTAATCCTCCATTGTGTCCATAATTACCCGGCCTACTGTTATGTTGCGCGGGGTCTTTTGTTATGCACACGCACGCGCTCACACACACACACACACATTCTCTCTCTCTCTCTCTCTCTCTCTCTCTCTCCCCCGCTCCCCTCGCTGTTACTCTCACTCTGTCAAACAGAGCAGAGCGAGGGAGAGGGGGGGGGGGGGAAGAGACTTGTCATGCTGTCTCAGCATGCAGGGTTTTCCCAGTTAAGCGTATGAAAGGGGAAGGGAAGGATATGTCTGCCGGTGTTGAAGCCGCAGACGGTGACAGTAGCGGGAGAGAAACTCTGATCTCCACAGTAGGGTGGGGTAGCAGCAGAGAGGACGATGTGACATATTTGCTAAAAAAAAAAAAAAAAAGTGTCCTATCTTCGTCGCTGCCGTCTCCGTTGCCTTTACGCGGGATTACCGGCTTTTCAGCGTCTTCCTCCTTTTTAAGACGATAACACGTACATCCAAAAAACCTGGGGAACAGTTTAAAGATTTTTCCTACAACCAGAGGATGAAAGTCTGTCATCAAAATTGTTGGAAGATTTAAAATGGTTTCAGATGTATTCGTTAGTATATCCTTGTTGCCTCGAAGTGAAATGATTCCACAGGAGCAAGGCAAGCAATCTGGCAAATCTGGGGGAGAACTTTCAACTCGGATGCCTCAACCCTTTTCTAATTTATGCAGAGAGTTTATACAGCTCAGGATAATGTCATATTTTATTGATCCCCATAGGAAGATTCTCTTTTGATTCCCCTCCTCTCCAAGAAGGTCAGAACGGCACAACGGGAGCCGGTAGGGATTAGGTGTCTTGCTCAAGGACACTTCAGCAGGACGGGTAATGCGGGAGCTTGAACCCTGCCCATATGGTTTGATTACATTGTTTCTCTCTGTGTGTGTGTGTGTGTGTGTGTGCACACAGCTGGGGACACGGACGACCCCCCGAGAATCCCGGCCAACCCGGTGATCAACGGCAACGTGGCCATGGCAGACGGACACAACAACACAGAGGAGGACATGGAGGACGGTGAGGAGGATGCACACACACACACACACACACAAAGAGATGCATGCACTTAACATTCACATTATACACATTATCAGTCATCACATATATTCATTAACTGCATTCAAATGATGTTGTGTGGACCTTAGAAAAGCTGCATGGAAACGGCAAAATCGGATGGAATTTCCTCAGTATAGCAAAAGATTTCTACTCGTTAAAAGCAGAAAAGCCTTGTCGATAAAGACAGCCGTCAAATAATGATGTAGGCTTTGACGTGAGCGGTTTGAGTCCCCATTGCGCAACAGTTGAAAACCAGCTCAGGACTTTCTGGAATATCCGTGCACCGCGACTCGCCTGTATGACCCAGAGTCGGTGCATCAAGAGTATTCCCAAGTGCGTCAGTCTCTTTGTTTTTGTCTTTGGATGAAACCATGAAATATGTCCCAAATTAGCTGACACAAAAGAACAATAACAACTTGGCCCAGGACTAATCAATTCTTGAAGGACTCTTTCCACTGTTTTTGTTTTGTTCCCCCCCCCCCCACACCCACCCCCGACATTCAAGAAGCCTTTTTTATTGGCTTGAACGCAGCAGATGGAACCGCACCAAATTGGCATGTTGTTGTTGTTTTTTTTGGTGACATTTCAAAAAGTTTGCAGAAAATTTGGATGGAAACATGGTTATTGACATTATCTGAAATAGCGTGGCAATCACACGACCCTCCGCACCACCTACACACACACACACACACACAGTCATACAGGACAGGTCTGTACACATAGAAAAGAGTCCTAAAGAGTCCTAATATATATACTGATACTGCACTCACTTTCCACTCTCTCAACTTAATTTACTTCCTCTCTCTCTCCCTCTCCTCTCTCCTCTCTCCTCTCTCCCCCCCCCTGGGCAGACACCAGTTGGCGGTCGGAGGCCACCTTCCGGTTCGTGGTGGAGCGCTTCAGCCGCCTGAGCGAGTCGGTGCTCAGCCCGTCCTGCTTCGTGCGGAACCTCCCGTGGAAGATCATGGTGATGCCGCGCTTCTACCCCGACCGGCCGCACCAGAAGAGCGTGGGCTTCTTCCTGCAGTGCAACGCAGAGTCCGACTCCACGTAGGTGTCTCCGACCCCCCCCCCCCCCCCCCATCGGTGTAGATCGATGAAGAAAGGCAACGTAGGTTTCTGATGACCATAATTCATTTTGCACCTCTGACGCGGCGCACGGTATGGTTCAAAAACGCTCAGCGCACAAACTGAATAAAGTTTGCAACACGGCCTACACCATATGTTGAGGATGAAACCCGTTTGTATTGAACTGTATGGTGTACTTTGCTTCATTAAAGTAGTGATAAACAGATGGGAGTATAATAGTCAGCTTATCTTCTATTGGAGTGAGACACTTCAGTGCCTAAAACTGCTACAACTGGGCTCGCTAAATGAAATGTCAATGACAGTGCAGGCTGGTGAATTGGGATCTGGGTTTACAGTTAACACCCATCATTTAATATAAGTGAGGGGTAATTAGGATGATAATTGGCGACACTATTATGCCTAGTGAAAGAGCTGCTGAGTACTTGTGTAGACCCTTGACTAAACTACTGATACACACAGAATGTAACTTTTGAAAGCTTGCTATCAGTGTGTGTTTGGCAGAGTGTGACTAGAATAACGGCTGGCGCCGAGCTCTGGTGCAACATTTGTTGCAACGCGTTTACTTCCACGCGTGTCCGAAATTAACTTTTTGGCTTAATTTCTAAGGCCTGGTGAACTTAAAAAAAACCAGTACCTTTTTATCAGCCAAAATAATGAATATACATTTCTCATAGAAATATGTCGCCATACCCCTTTTTCAATGCTGTTTTATTTATAGAATCAGTTAACTTACTTGGATACAACAGATCACAGTGTTTCCCACAGGTTGTCAGTTCACTTGGGTGGCGTGGGGGGGGGGTTATTGACAACTTGTTGACGTTTCCTTTAGCGCGCCCGACAACTCATATTTTTTCAGGCACTAAAGTCTGGCATCGGCATTGCAACATCAGCTGACTGTTACACTTCCATCTGATTACCGAGGCTCTGTTCGGAACCCTCTCTCCGCTCAGTCTGTGTCGGACACGCAGACGCACCGCGAACCCGGAGGAGCACAGATGCGTTGCGTCATCGCCGCGATGAATTACGCTCATCGGAGCTGACTAACACGCTTTTGCCGGCGGACTACAGCGAGAACCACCGGCTCCATGCATCACGGCACCCGGAATTAAATCCAAAACGAAAACTTTACGTGGCAGGCTGTGGATTTACCTGGGTGGGCCTCCCAAATATTTACATCGTGTGGGAAACAGTGGGTCAAGTTTAGAATTCATCATGAAGTGCGACAGAATTCGGAGAGCATTTTGAAGCATTATTATGATATGTTATGTATCTCAAAACTCCCGGCCAGTGTATTAGGTGACTTATTAATCTGCCAATGACACATTTTTCCGGTGCTTGGCGGGTGTTAACTTCAGAACCTGCCTCCACCCTAGATTTATTGATATGCCTTGTTTACTTTCGTTTACTTGCACATGTGCAGACATACGTAACCCCACACACAAAGCATACTTACAAGCACACATGAGGCTGGGTTTTTGGGTTTGTTGATACTGTCCAGGAGACACACACACATGCTAGTGGTCACTGACAGTAGCCGCTTGGTGTTTTCAGGTCATGGTCGTGCCACGCCCAGGCCATGCTGAAGATCATCAACTACAAAGACGACGAGAAGTCCTTCAGCCGCAGGATCAGTCACCTCTTCTTCCACAAGGAGAACGACTGGGGCTTCTCCAACTTCATGTCCTGGAGCGTGAGTACACAGAGAGAGAGAGAGAGAGAGAGAGACGTGTGAGGAAAGGGGGGAGGAACGGATGAGTTAGAAAGGAACGGAGTGATGGTTGTGTTTTTTTGCCCACCTACCTCTTTCTCTACTTTAACCAGCCAAATTGATTTTTCGTTTTTTTTTTTTTTCAAATGGGGGGGAAAGAACCATCAAAGAAAGACTGGCTGCCTGTCATAGCGGCTGGAGTAGACAACCTTAGCAGACGCAATCAAAAATTTAATTTGTTTATTTATTGAGTGCTCAGTCCACTCAGAATACGAACACACCGTCTCCTCTACCCATTCTTGCGGCCTCTGCTCTTTGTGTATAAAGTTCAGATGTACCCGACAGACTGCGGTGTGTGTGTGTGTATACTTGACTTGTTTCTGCACGGTTGCGTTTCAGGACGTGACCGATCCAGAGAGGGGCTTCATCGACGACGACAAAGTCTCCTTCGAAGTCTACGTCCAGGCAGACGCCCCGCACGGAGTGGCGTATGTAGCTCTCACTCTTTTTACACTCTTTTTACTCCTTTCTCTCTCTCTGCTGGGGCCACGGTGGGGTTTTCTATAACAGTCACTCGTCTTATCATGTACAGTATGTCCTGGGAAAGGTTTGCAGACCGACACTTGTGGTCCCCTTTTGGGATGTGGTGTGGGCCGCCTGGGATGTGAATTCTAGACCTAGATTTGCTATATCAGTCCCCACCATAAAGGAGTTTCTTAAATGTCATTTGGCGATAAAGAGCTTTGGACAAGTTGTAAGGAAAGGAATACTTAATATGATCCTAACTGCCCAGTCTGTCTCAAATATTATATACAGGGAAAAAAAATTCCATAGCGGTTACCGAACCAAATCCTCGATCCACCTTGGTTCCCCCGTCTATATTTAGGTGCCGTTCCTCTGTAATGACAGAAACAGGCAAGTCGCGTTCTCGCTTTTCTGTAACGCGGCTCCCCAGATCTCCCTTTCTCCTCGACGTTCAGGGGCGTATGAATTATAACCCCAACCCTGCCTTCCCCGTCTCTTAACCAGCTGGGACTCGAAGAAACACACGGGCTATGTGGGGCTGAAGAACCAGGGAGCCACCTGCTACATGAACAGCCTGCTACAGACGCTCTTCTTCACCAACCAGCTACGGCGGGTACGCATTTGTGTGTGTGTGTGTGTGTGTGTGTGTCCGAGTGTGTGTTTGTAAGCGGCGCAGAGTTTATTTTTCACCGTTGGCCGCTTGTAATGACTTAAACAGGCCAGACGTAGATGTGTGTGTTGTGTATATGTGTGTAAGTGTTTGTGTTTGCACCTTTTCTGCATGTGCCAATGTGTTGAGTGTGTATGTGTATGAACAGTATACATATGAAATGCATCATATTTGAACACAGAGTCAAATCCAATCAGAACATTAAGATGTGGGAAAAATGTATAGTAACCCAGAACTACTACTTCTTCTTCTACTATTACTTCTTCTTCTACTACTACTACTACCACTACTACTATCATCCCAGGGTTTAGTAAAGCTTTTAGAATCTCATGATCTAAACACTTTTTTGAGACTTTTTCCACCCTGCCAAGAATAAAACGTGGGGTTAGGGTGTGAAAATGGACAAATTTAAAGTTACAAAATATCGGCTATGGGCAGCTTCAATCCAAAATCCCATATTGGCGAATTTCTGTTGTGCGTCCTCCTAACTCCCGGCCGTGTTCCCAGGCGGTGTACATGATGCCCACGGAGGGAGACGACTCGTCCAAGAGCGTCCCCCTGGCGCTGCAGAGGGTCTTCTACGAGCTGCAGCACAGCGACAAGCCCGTCGGCACCAAGAAACTCACCAAGTCCTTCGGGTAATGCGCTCGGGACACACACACACACACACACACACACACACACACACACACACACACACACACACACACACGCGCACGCAGTCTTTCTTGACAGCCCACCTGTCATTTGTCCTCTGTCTATTGTCAGATGGCGGCTAGACTCAAGAGTGAGAACTACTGTAGCGCGCTGTTGACAAAACAATCATTTTGTGTTGTGTTAATTGTGACAAAGATTTTTGATTTTTTTTTTGTTTTTGTTTTTTTAGACACAAGGACACAGCTTTTTCTGTATACTTTGGTTTTTGGCACCGCTCAAGAAATGAATGTTCAAATCGCTGAGTGTGGGGGAGACAGTGAGATACTTGCAAGATCTCCTCATGCAGTTTGATTTGCAAGCCAGCGATTGTGCAACAGCGCCAGTGTTACTTGATCAGAGTGATTAAATGAAACACCTTTCCCTTTAAGAAAAAACAATGCAGTACAGTAGTCATTAATGCAATTTTGATATGTTCTTAGGGCCAATGATAGGGTTTTCTACAGTGTGGTTGACCCACTAAATATGAGAAATGATATTGTCTGGAGTTGGGATCAATTGGGAAACCGATGATGACATCACTTTTCTTTAGCGGGATGGGACATAAATCTTTGGCTGTGCGAAGTAAGTTTGTCTCCTCTACTCTTTTGGTCTATGTATCTAACTCTCTTTTCCTGTGTGTAGGTGGGAGACACTAGACAGTTTCATGCAACATGATGTACAGGAGCTGTGCAGAGTGGTGAGTCCTCGCATCATACTGTCTTAAAGCGTGTGTGTGTGTGTGTGTGCGCTGAATAATTCACATTCTGTGTCTGTGTCTGTGTGTGTGTGTGTGTGTGTGTGTGTGTGTGTGTGTGCGCTCCAGCTCCTGGACAACGTGGAGAACAAAATGAAAGGCACTTGTGTGGAGGGAACCATCCCCAAGCTCTTCAGAGGAAAGATGGTGGTACGTACACTCTCTCTCTCTCTCTCTCTCTGCATTTCCCCTCCTCCGCTTTCTCTCGCTCCATCCTGTTAAAAAAAAAAAAAAACAACAAGTAAAAGGAGGAGATAAACACTCACGTGCTGAAGGTACGGGCCTCCAGAGGGAGAAGACAGCCTTGCACGTTGTACAGCAAACAACATTAGCACAGCACGCGGCATTTAAATTCTTCCGTAAATGTTGTCGACACAGTGATGAAATGAAGCAGTCTTAACTCGAATAAGATTAGCGCAGCATGTATCTTAGAAGAAGGTCAGTTTAAGAATAGAAGGAGGCCGAATTAAGGATTTGACCCTCTTAAAAATATGATTTTTGACGCAGCGACGAAAGCAGGTAGTCTGACTCGTGTGTGTGTGTGTGTGTGTGTGTGTGTGTGCGTGTGTGTGTTCTCTCCACCTCCAGTCGTATATCCAGTGTAAGCACGTGGACTACCGGTCGGAGCGGATAGAGGACTACTATGACATCCAGCTCAGCATAAAAGGAAAGAAGAATAGTGAGTGGCAGCACCCAACACAACCTTTTCACTTCAGTCACGTATCTCAACTGTGGATTCTAGTCTTTGATGATAAAATGTAATAAGTGTCATAAAGTCGATTTCTGCACAAGGGCAATGTTTTACTTCGATATTTTTTAGTTTTTTCCTATCAGTCCTTTGAAAAGAATATAATCCCATCATTGATTAACCTTCTAAAATGAATGGCACAATACTTCTTTTCTTGCCAGTTGGAGGCATTTATTGCTTTATTTCTTATTGTCCTCGTTTTCTTGATCACAGCGCTGCATGTATGCGAGATATGGCGTGAATAATAGATGACAAACACTTTCTCTCTCTCTCTCTCTCTCTCTCTCTGCGTTTACCTCCAGTCTTCGAGTCTTTCAAAGACTACGTCGCTACAGAACAGTTGGACGGGGACAACAAATACGACGCGGGGGAGCACGGCCTTCAGGTAAAATGATTTTAAAGTAAGAGATTTAGTTATTTTACAATATCTCAGTTGGGGTATAAATGAATAAAAACTCCACCCCCGTCTCTGGCGATCTGAAAGCAACTCAGTGCACATTTAATATATATTAACATTGTATGTCTACTGTAAAAGAAACACGTTGTCTTTTTCATCAGCTGTGCTTTAGTATGCGTGGAAAAGACACTACAAGGTCCCCTTCAGATTTCTTTAAGTATTTAAGCAGCAAAGCCTCACAATGGAGTCCAAGAACACATCTGTGTGTCATTTTCTAATGAAGCACTCGCCCGCCGTCCCAGCTGACGGCTACAAGGTCGGCGCGCTATGAAACAGATGAGAGACGCTCCTCGAAAAGCCGGCTCAGATGGCAGTTTACCAAGCTGATATTAGACGGAGAATGAGCGACTGTCAGTCACAAAATACTCAAAAGATGCGTCCAAAGATCCAGGCTGGAAAGCTGGGAAACACTTGCAGACTCTGGCTACATTCGCACACTGCTGCTCAAAGTGTCCCATTTCTGAATTTTTTTTTTATTTATTTATTTATTTTTTGGTCTTTTCTCCCCTCATGTGACCCAGATCTGATGTTTTCTAATCGGCGCGAACAGCAAAAAAAGCTTCACAGAGTCACACTTTTTCAATTCCGGTCTGGATCACACGGGTATGCAGTGCAACTAGGATAATTCAATGTTATCGTTTATCGTCTTTCAGTGGAATCATATCGCGATGATATGAAGATATGAAGATATTTTGATATCGTGACACACATTTCTGCCGTCTAAATTGATGATGACAAGCAAATTTTACTTAAAAACTCTGATAAAATGAGGCATGGTAGGAATATTATTTGAAAATTTCAGTTTTGTTTGACACCACACCTAACATTACCATTCGGTTCAATGAGATGAACATTCATTTGATTATTTAACGTGATTTCGCATACACGAACCATATCGTGATATATATTAATGTCGAGAAAAATCCTTATGATTATCATGATATCGATTTCAACCATATCGCCCGGCCCCTAGGTGCGACACCGGATCCCGAGGCGCGCGACTCGTATTGGAACGCTCCGATCGGAGTTTTATCACCGTTGCCGTGACGACATGTAAATCTGAGTGCTGTCTGTGTGCATATGTCTGTCCTCCCAGGAAGCGGAGAAGGGCGTGAAGTTCCTCACCTTCCCTCCCATCCTTCACCTGCAGCTGATGAGGTTCATGTACGACCCGCAGACCGACCAAAACATCAAGATTAACGACAGGTAACACACACACACACACACACACACACACACCTGTTATCGCTTGTTCATTCTCTTCATTACACCCACGCGTTGGAAGTTTGCACACGCCCACGCACACTCACAGCCCACCCTGCTGAAAGTACACCACTACATCAGCCGCTAGTGTTAAAAAAAAAAAAAAACCGAAGAAACGGAACATTCACAGGCCGGTACCTTGACGGAGAAGGCTTTGCTCCGGGATAACGCAGGGGTTAAAGGGAGCGGTCTATTCCCAGAAACGGCCACTTGACTCGGAACGCGGCTCTGCCCCGACCTCTCGCAAACCCAAGGCGGTGAGAAAGTGAGTCACCGAGGGTTGCGCTTTCCTGCAGGCGGGCGTCGAGGTCTATGTCAAGCTCTGTGGGAGTTAATGGTGTTTTAACAACCCGCTGGGAGAATGTGGCACTCGCCGGGAACACACACACACACACACACACACTTAAGCACACAGAATGATGTACGTTAATGAAACGGTGTCGGAGCAAAGCCAGGCCCCAGTTAAGAGATTAACTGGAATGCGCGCACACACACACACACACACAGAGAGACACACAGACAGCCAGAATAGCTAATTTTCCCTCTGTAGTGTCTCTCACAGGCTCTGAGTCATCCTTGTGACGCCACCACTGTCACCTGGGCCCCTGAGGGCTTTATGTACACACACACACACACATTCACACTCAAACACACACACATCCGGTCTGGAGTGGCAGGTGAACGGACGGGGCTTACACCATCGCTCTCACTTTCTTCCCCTCTCCTTGCCTCTCTTTCATTCTTTCATCCATCCTTCGTGTCCCTCGTTCCTCCCTCCTTTCCCCCACTTCTTCCTCCTCTCCGCTCCCATCCCTCCTTCCATCCTTTGCTTCCCGTCTCCCCCCCCCCCCCCCTTCTCTTGCTTCCCACTTCCCACTCCCTCGCAAATTCTCTCACCGTTCCTCATCCATCCCCACTTTCTAACCTTTTATCCTTTCCTTTCCCTCCACCCCTCCCAGGTTTGAGTTCCCGGAGCAGCTCCCCCTGGACGAGTTCCTCCAGAAGCCGGACTCCAAGGACCCGGCCAACTACATCCTGCACGCGGTGCTGGTGCACAGCGGCGACAACCACGGCGGTCACTACGTCGTCTATCTTAACCCCAAAGGAGACGGCAAAGTGAGTGTCAAGGAGCCAATAGTGAGAACAACCTTTTTTTATTATTATCCACATTCTCATCAAAAATTCTTACAGCGTTGTTGTTTTTTTTTGGCACTTCTGTGGGTCTGTGGTCCGATTGCTGTTACATGACTCATGTGGATACTGCACTGTAGGCAGTGTTTGTATGAAAGTCCATGCAGGCCACACACCCCAGCATGCCGGAGTGCTGAAAAAAGCCGATCATTATCTGTATGACTGGACGCAAACGGTCGTCTTAAGTGCTTTGTGCTTTTCTCTCCCTCTTCTTCCCCCATCCCCCTTCCCCACACTCCTCCCCCCTCCCTCCCTCCCAGTGGTGCAAGTTTGACGACGACGTGGTGTCGCGGTGCACCAAGGAGGAGGCCATAGAGCACAACTATGGCGGCCACGACGACGACCTCTCGGTGCGTCACTGCACCAACGCCTACATGTTGGTCTACATCCGAGAGTCCAAGCTCAGTAAGTGACGCGCCTTCATATGCTGAGTTCTTCCTCAGTCACCGTCCTCGTTTCGAAAAGTCTTACACCATTCTAATAGATCAGGTGCAGTTATCTGTATTCTTCTGTAGATACATACTAGGGCTGCAGCTAACAATTATTTTCATTGTCGATTTAATCTGTCGATTATTTAATCGATTAGTTGTTTGGTCTGTAAAATGTCAGAAAATGGTGAAAAATGTGGATCAGTGTTTCCCAAAGCCCAAGATGACGTCCTCAAATGTCTTGTTTTGTCCACAACCCAAAGATATTCAGTTTACTGTCATAGAGGAGGAAAGAAACATGAAAATATTCACATTTAAGAAGCTGGAATCAGAGAATTTTTGGCTTATTTTTCTTAAAAAATTACTCAAACCGATTACAAACAGCTCTAATACATACAGGCCATCCAGCAGCTTGAGAGATTCAGCTTATTTGCTATTAAGTTGCGACTAGTCTTTGTTTATTCCTATTAACATTGCAAATGTATTAATTCTTATCATTTTACAGCAGAGACCACCAAATATATAAAGGTTGA